>NC_057800.1:485586913-485595742 GCF_018294505.1 Triticum aestivum
ACCTTGAGGCCCTTCTCTTTTTTCCCGTATGGCCCATTAAGGCCCGCTACTTCCCCAGGCGAATTCTCGTAACTCCCTGGTACTCTGAAAAATACCCGAATCACTCGGAACCTTTCCGATGTCCGATTATAGTCATTCAATATGTTGATCTTTACGTCTCGACAATTTCGAGACTCTTCGTCATGTCCCCGATCTCATCCGGGACTCCGAACTACCTTCGGTACATCAAATCACATAAACTCATAATACCGATCGTCATCGAACTTTAAGCGTGCGGACCCTACGGGTTCGAGAACTATATAGACATGACCGACACACATCTCTGGTCAATAACCAATAGCGGAACCTGGATGCTCATATTGGCTCCTACATATTCTACGAAGATCTTTATCGGTCAAACCACATAACAACATACATTGTTTCCTTTGTCATCGGTATGTTACTTGCCCGAGATTCGATCATCGGTATCCTCATACCTAGTTCAATCTCGTTACCGGCAAGTCTCTTTACTCGTTCCGTAATGCATCATCCTGTAACTAACTCTTTAGTCACATTGCTTGCAAGGCTTATAGTGATGTGCATTACCGAGAGGGCCTAGAGATACCTCTCCGACAATCGGAGTGACAAATCCTAATCTCGATCTATGCCAACTCAACAAACACCATTGGAGACACCTGTAGAGCATCTTTATAATCACCCAGTTATGTTGTGACGTTTGATAGAACACTAAGTGTTCCTCCGTTATTCGGGAGTTGCATAATCTCATAGTCACGAGAACATGTATAAGTTATGAAAAAAAACAATAGCAATAAACTAAACGATCATAGTGCTAAGCTAACAGATGTGTCAAGTCAATCACATCATTCTCTAATGATGTGATCCCGTTCATAAAATGACAACTCATGTCTATGGTTAGGAAACTTAACCATCTTTGATTAACGAGCTAGTCAAGTAGAGGCATACTAGTGACACTCTGTTTGTTTATGTATTCACACATGTACTATGTTACCGGTTAATACAATTCTAGCATGAATAATAAACATTTATCATGATATAAGGAAATATAAATAACAACTTTACTATTGCCTCTAGGGCATATTTCCTTCTGTCTCCCACTTGCACTAGAGTCAATAATCTAGTTCACATCGTCATGTGATTTCACACCAATAGTTCACATCTTTATGTGATTAGTTCACATCTCCATGTGACTAATACCCAAAGGGTTTACCAGAGTCAATAATCTAGTTTGCATCGCTATGTGATTAATACCCAAAAAGTGATCATGTTTTGCTTGTGAGAGAAGTTTAGTCAACGTGTCTGCCACATTCAGAGCCGTATGTATTTTACAAATTTTCTATGTCTACAATGCTCTGCACGGAGCTACTCTAGCTAATCGCTCTCACTTTCAGTATGTATCTAGATTGTGACTTAGAGTCATCCAGATCGGTGTCAAAGCTTGCATCGACATAACTCTTTACGACGAACTTTTTGTCACCTCTGTAACTGAGAAACATTTCCTTATTCCACTAAGGATAATTTTGACCGTTGTTCAGTGATCCACTCCTGGATCACTATTGTATCCTCTTGCTAAACTCATGGCGAGGTACACAATAGGTCTGGTACACAACATAGCATACTTTACAGAACCTATTGTTGGGGAACGTAGTAATTTCAAAAAAATTCCTACGCACACACAAGATCATGGTGATGCATAGCAACGAGAAGGGAGAGTGTCGTTCACGTACCCTCGTAGACCATTAAACGGAAGCATGATGACAACGCGTTTGATGTAGTCGTATGTCTTCATGATCGACCGATCCTCAATACCGAACGTACGGCACCTCCGCGTTCAGCACACGTTCAACTCGGTGACGTCCCGCGAACTCACAATCCAGTAGAGCACGAGGGAGAGTTTTGTCAGCACGACGGCGTGGTGACGATGTTGATCAAGCTACCGTCGCAGGGCTTCACCTAAGCACCGCTACAATATGACCGAGGTGGATTATGGTGGAGGGGCACCGCACACAGCTCGGAGAGATCAATGATCAACTTGTGTGTTCTAGGGTGCCCCTGCCCCCGTATATAAAGGAGCAAGGGGGGAGGCCGGTCGGCCCCTGTAGGGCGCGCCAGGAGGAGGAGTCCTTCTCCTAATAGGAGTAGGACTCCCCTTTCCTACTCCTACTAGGAGGAGGAAAGGAAGGGGGAAAGGGAGAAGGAAGGAGAGGGAGAAAAGGAGGAAAGGGGGGCCGGCCCCCTAGTCCAATTCGGTTTGGACTAGGGGGGTCGCGCGCCTTGCCTCATCTCTTCCACCACTTGGCCCATGAGGCCCAATACTTCTTCCCCGTATTCCCATAACTCCCTGGTACTCCGAAAAATACCCGAATCACTCGGAACCTTTCCGATGTCCGAATATAGTCGTTCAATATATCGATCTTTACGTCTCGACAATTTCGAGACTCTTCGTCATGTCCCCTATCTCATCCGGGACTCCGAACTACCTTCGGTACATCAAATCACATAAACTCATAATACCGATCGTCACCGAACTTTAAGCGTGCGGACCCTACGGGTTCGAGAACTATGCAGACATGACCGAGACACGTCTCCGGTCAATAACCAATAGCGGAACCTGGATGCTCATATTGGTTCCTACATATTCTACGAAGATATTTATCGGTCAAACCGCATAACAACATACGTTGTTCCCTTTGTCATCGGTATGTTACTTGCCCGAGGTTCGATCGTCGGTATCTCAATACCTAGTTCAATCTCGTTACCGGCAAGTCTCTTTACTCGTTCTGTAATGTATCATCCCGCAACTAACCCATTAGTCATATTGCTTGCAAGGCTTATAGTGATGTGCATTACCGAGAGGGCCCAGAGATACCTCTCCAACAATCGGAGTGACAAATCCTAATCTCGATCTATCCCAACTCAACCAGTACCATCGGAGACACCTGTAGAGCACTGATATGTCTCCAACATATCTATAATTTTTTATTGTTCCATGCTATTATATTATCAACCTTGGATGTTTTATATGCATTTATATGATATTTTATATGATTTTTGGGACTAACCTATTAACCTAGAGCCCAGTGCCAGTTTCTGTTTTTCCTTGTTTTAGAGTATCGCAGAAAAGGAAAATCAAACGGAGTCCAATTGACCTGAAACTTCACAGAACTTATTTTTGGACTATAACAAGCCCACGGAGTATAGGAGTTGGACCAGGAGAGTCTCGGGCTGCCCACGAGGGTGGGGGCGCACCCACCCCCCTGGGCGCGCCCCTGCCTCGTGGACAACCCGGAGGTCCACCGACGTACTTCTTCCTCCCATATATACCCATATACCCTAAAAACTTCGGGGAGCAGAATACATCGGGAGTTCCACCGCCAGAAGCCTCCGTAGCCACCAAAAACCAATCGGGACCCTGTTCCGGCACTCTGCCAGAGGGGGATCCCTCACCGGTGACCATCTTCATCATCCTGGCGCTCTCCATGACAAGGAGGGAGTAGTCCACCCTCGGGGCTGAGGGTATGTACCAGTAGCTATGTGTTTGATCTCTCTCTCTCTCTCTCTCTCTCTCTCGTGTTCTTGAGGTGGTACGATCTTGATGTATCGCGAGCTTTGCTATTATAGTTGGATCTTATGATGTTTCTCCCGCTCTACTCCCTTGTAATGGATTGAGTTTTCCCTATGAAGTTATCTTATCGGATTGAGTCTTTAAGGATTTGAGAACACTTGATGTATGTCTTGCGTGGGATACCCGTGTTGACAATGGGGTATTCTATTGATTCCCTTGATGTATGTTTTGGTGATCAACTTGCGGGTTCCGTGACCTTGGAAATCTACGCATAGGGGTTGGCACACGTTTTCATCTTGACTCTCCGGTAGAAACTTTGGGGCACTCTTTGAGGTTCTATGTGTTGGTTGAATAGATGAATATGAGATTGTGTGATGCATATCGTATAATCATACCCACGGATACTTGAGGTGACATTGGAGTATCTAGGTGACATTAGGGTTTTGGTTGACTTGTGTCTTAAGGTGTTATTCTAGTACGAACTCTAGGGCTGTTTGTGACACTTATAGGAATAGCCCAGCGGATTGATTGGAAAGAATAACTTTGAGGTGGTTTCGTACCCTACCATAATCTCTTCGTTTGCTCTCCGCTATTAGTGACTTTGGAGTGACTCTTTGTTGCATGTTGAGGGATAGTTATGTGATCCAATTATGTTATTATTGTTGAGAGGACTTGCATTAGTGAAAGTATGAACCCTAGGCCTTGTTTCCTATCATTGCAATACCGTTTATGCTCACTTTTATCATTAGTTACCTTGCTGTTTTTATAATTTCAGATTACAAAAACCTTTATCTACTATCCATATTGCACTTGTATCGCCATCTCTTCGCCAAACTAGTGACCTATACAATTTACCATTGTATTGGGTGTGTTGGGGACACAAGGGACTCTTTGTTATTTGGTTGCAGGGTTGCTTGAGAGAGACCATATTCATCCTACGCCTCCCACGGATTGATAAACCTTAGGTCATCCACTTGAGGGAAATTTGCTACTGTCCTACAAACCTCTGCACTTGGAGGCCCAACAACGTCTACAAGAAGAAGGTGAGTGCTTGAAGGTATATGTTTAGATCTTTCAATCGAGTCTTTTAGTTTCTTGTTTTATCACTAGTTTAGTCTATAAAATAAAACTACAAAAAATGGAATTGAGTTTGTCTCATACGCTTTATCTTTTTAATATCTTTCGTGAGAATGATGGAAAGGAAAATTGTGCTCAAGTTCTAGAAGAAGAAATCTATAAAATGTTTGGCACTAAATATTTGAATGATGAGCATGATTGCAATGTTGTTAGTATGAATTCCTTGAATATCTATGATGCTAATGATATGCAAAGCTACAAGCTTGGGGAAGCTATGTTTGATGAATATGATATTTTTTGTCCCCCAAGTTTTGATGAGCAAATTTATTATGATGAAAGCATGCCTCCTATCTATGATGATTATTGTGATGACACGTATGCTTTAAAGAATAATTATAATAATGAAACTTATCATCTTGATTTCAATTTTCAATCCCACGATAGTTACTTTGTTGAGTTTGCTCCCACTACTATTCATGAGAAGAAATTTGCTTATGTGGAGAGTAATAAAAATTCTATGCTTCTAGATCATGAAAAGAATGCTTTGTGTGATAGTTATATTGTTGAATTCATTCATGGTGCTACTGAAAATTATTATGAGGGAGGAATATATGCTTGTAGGAATTGCAATAATACCAAGTTTCCTCTCTATGTGCTTAAAATCTTGAAGTTTTGCTTGCTTTACCTTCCTATGCTAATTGATTATTGTTTCTATAAGTTGTTTGCTCACAAAATCCCTATGCACAGGAAGTGGGTTAGACTTAAATGTGCTAGTCATATTCTCCATGATGCTCTCTTTATGTTTCAATTCTTATCTTTTATGTGAGCATCATTGAAATCATCATGCCTAGCTAGGGGCGTTAAACGATAGCGCTTGTTGGGAGGCAACCCAAATTTTATTTTTTCTCCTTGCTTTTTGTTCCTGTTTATTAATAAATTAATCATCTAGCCTCTGTTTATATGTGGTTTTATGCTTTTAATTAGTGTTTTTGCCAAGTACAACCTTTGGGAAGACTTGGGTGAAGTCTTTATGATCATGCTGTAAAAAACAGAAACTTTAGCGCTCACTAGAATTGCTGCCATTTTTTATTGGAGAGTGATATTTAGTTAATTCTTTTTGAAGATGATTAATAGACAAATTCCTGAGGTACACCAATTTATTTGAGAATTTTATGAGTTCCAGAAGTGGTCGAAACCTACAGATTACTACAGACTGTTCTGTTTTTGACAGATTCTGCTTTCATCGTGTTGTTTGCTTCTTTTGATGAATCTATGAGTAGTATTAGAGGGTATGAACCATAGAGAAGTTGGAATAAAGTAGATATTACACCAATATGAATTTAGAATGAGTTCATTACAGTACCTTATGAGGGTGATTTGCTTTCTTATACTAACGGAGGTTACGAGTTTTCTGTTAAGTTTTGTGTTGTGAAGTTTTCAAGTTTTGGGTAAAGATTCGATGGACTATGGAATAAGGAGTGGCAAGAGCCTAAGATTGGGGATTACCAAGGCACCCCAAGGTAATATTCAAGGACAACCAAAATCCTAAGCATGGGGATGCCCCGGAAGGCATCCCCTCTTTCGTCTTCGTTCATCGGCAACTTTACTTGGAGCTATATTTTTATTCACCACATGATATGTGTTTTGCTTGGAGCGTCAATTTATTTTGTTAGAATTTGCTTGCTGTTAAAGAGAGTAGTTGTGAATTTGAGAGATACTAGTGTTAAAGTTTGTGATTCCCGTAGCATGCACGTATGGTGAACCGTTATGTGATGAAGTCGGAGCATGATTTATTTATTGATTGTCTTCCTTATGAGTGGCTTTCGGGGACGAGCGGTGGTCTTTTCCTACCAATCTATCCCCCTAGGAGCATGCGTGTAGTACTTTGTTTCGATAACTAATAGATTTTTTCAATAAGTATGTGAGTTCTTTATGACTAATGTTGAGTCCATGGATTATACACACTCTCACCCTTCCACCATTGCTAGCCTCTCTAGTACCGCACAACTTTCGCCGGTACCATAAACCCACCATTTACCTTCCTCAAAACAGCCACCATACCAACCTATTATGGCATTTCCATAGCCATTCCGAGATATATTGCCATGCAACTTTCCACCATTCCGTTTATTATGACACGCTTCATCATTGTTGTAGCGACCTGACCTCAAACGGTCAAGTCTCTTTGCTTCAGTGTCATCCCTGGATCGGTAATGCCGACACACACAGTACTCGAGGATTTATAACAGAGTGGCAATCACACACTTATTACATCGAATGTCTCAAAAGAGAACTGATTACAATAAATATGGCTTAAGGCCATCTAATACGATAACAACGGAAGGCTTGAAAGATAAAGTGAGTCCATCAACTCCAACGGCATAGCTGAGCTGCACGGCAACAACCTAAAGAACCTTACTTCTCGTCTGAAAAGTCTGCAACATAATACGTTGCAGCCCGAAAATGAGTCAGCACATGGAATATGCTGGCAAACTTACACAGTAGAGCAATGAACAGAATAATGCTATCACTACATGCATATTTGGCTGGTGGAAAGCTCTATGGTTATGGTTTTTGCGAAAAGCCAATTTTCCCCTACAACAAAGGAATAGATTTTATTTAACTATCATGGTAGTTGAAACATCATTGAGAAGGTTCCTCCAACTCAATCCCAATTAAAGTAATTAACAACCCAACAATATTATTTTAGAGTGATGAGATACTTATGATACTCCAAGTACTAGATACTCAAGATGTCCATAACCGGGGACATGGCTAACCATGATTAGTTTATACACTCTTCAGAGGTTTGCGCACTTTTCCCCACAAGACCCGTTCTCCTCTGTCGGATTTCTCGCACTACATGGTGTTTGAGAAACGGATGACCGAGACACAGTTTTTCAGAAGCATTAACCCCTTACTCCGGGCAGACCATACCAACCTACATCCCTCTTCCCGCTGATCCACCTCTTCGGGGGCTTCACGCAGCTTACTCAACTATGCTAGAGCCCATAATAGCTTGTGGCTGCACACGGAAGTTTCTAGCATAAAAATATCTCAGATCCCTTTGAGCTTGGGTGGCGGACCATAGGATTATCACACGGGTACTCCGGGATATCCTAGGACAACACTGGGTTCTCCAGGTGCCCAACAAACAATCCACCCTAATGTGTATTCAAGTTGCCACCTTAAGTTGAACCATTAATTAACAATCTCACATCTGTCATGGATTTCACTCACCCAAACCACATGTATGAGCATATCATAGCAATAATAGCAACACGTAGAAGTAACTCCCAAGGGGTTGATAAATAACAGGACAATAGGTTCTATCTCATCAACTACTTCCCAACCCACATGTTAATCACATCCTAACCATGCAATGTTTGAGGATTGGAACTAATGCATAAAAACTGGGTGATAAAGGGCTATGATCAAAGTGTTACTTGCCTTGCTAATGATCCGCAAAACCTAGGGATTCGTAGTAGAACGCTTCGCTTTCCAGGTGTTCTATCGCAAACAAACAATAGCATACATAAGCAATCGAGCAAAGAAACACGAGTAAATCTCAAATAAGAAGATCTAACCAGAAAGTTTAACTTAAGAACTCCGGTTTGCGAAAAGAATCAAATCAAACGGGGCAATGAAACTCAAACTGCGAAAGAAACAAGATCTGTTTGCTAATCTGGACTAAGGTCAAATTCTACAGTAGCAAAAACTTGTTCAAGTTGGTTAAACGGAAATAGGGTTTCATGACAAAGATCTAGGCGCTTGAATCACCTGATTCCGACAAACGAGCAAAAACATAAACAAAAACGAAAATTAGATTAGAAATCACGATTGAAAATAATCGCGGAAAATCTAAGAAAAAGAAAACTGACGAATAGGCTAACGAACGAACGTTTGTTGTCTGCGGCTAACGAGTGAACTCCGTTCGTTAAAATGAATGTACGGACGAACGTCCGCAAAGTAACTAAACCGGAAAAAAACCGGCGAACTGATCTAAAAACACGAACTAGGGTTTTCTAACGAAAACCGAACCTGTTTTTACAAAAAAATGAACGGTGCTATACCTCCAGCGAGGTCCGGTGTGGCGGGCGGCTCCGGCGAGCGGCGGGGCAGCATGGGGCGGCGGGGCGGCGCGGCAGCGAGGCGGCGGGGCTGGCGGC
>NC_057800.1:485596058-485599293 GCF_018294505.1 Triticum aestivum
CTCCAAGGGGGGGGGTGCGGCGGCTTATAAGAGACAAGGGGCGGCAACTTGGAGGAGGGGGCAAGGTGCGGGAGGTCATATTATCTCCTCTAAATGAAATATTTAGAACAAGATGAACATTTTCATGGCCCTAAAATGCAACTTTGAAAAACGTGCATTTTTTCTAATTCAAATAAAATAGCAATAAACTCCGAATAAAATCAAATATTCAATTTTGATCTTTTTCCTCCAATATTTCATTTATTTTGGAGAAGTCATATTATCTCCTCTCATATATTTTAATATGAAATATTTTCGGAGGGAAAAATAATTAAAACCAAAAATCCTCGTTTCAATATTTGATAAAACTCAAATATGAAAACAGGGAAATCCCCAACTCTCTCCGAGGGTCCCTGAGTTGCTTAGGATTTTGAGGATCGCGAAACGAGATGCAATAAAATATGATATGCATGAATGATATGTGTATAACATTCCAAATTGAAAATTTGGGATGTTACAATTGTCATATTGCTTTGCATGATCATGTAGTTGACATCGTATTTGTGGCAAAGCCACCATTCATAATTCTTTAATACATGTCACTCATGAGTCATTGCACATCCCGGTACACCGTCGGAGGCATTCATATAGAGTCATATCTTGTTCTAAGTATCGAGTTGTAATTGTTGAGTTGTAAGTAAATAGAAGTGTGATGATCATCATTATTAGAGCATTGTCCCAGTGAGGAAAGGATGATGGAGACTGTGATTCCCCCACAAGTCGGAATGAGACTCCGGACGAAAATAAATAAATAAAAGAGGCCAAAGAAGCCCAAATAAACAAGAAGAGAAAAGGGGCCATAAAAAGAAGAGAAAAGGCCCAAATAAAAAATGAGAGAAAAAGAGAGAAGGGGCAATGCTACTATCCTTTTAGCACACTTGTGCTTCAAAGTAGCACCAAGATCTTCATGATAGAGAGTCTCCTATGTTATCACTTTCATATACTAGTGGGAATTTTTCATTATAGAACTTGGCTTGTATATTCCAATGATGGGCTTCCTCAAAATGCTCTAGGTCTTCGTGAGCAAGCGAGTTGGATGCACACCCACTAGTTTCTTTTGTTGAGCTTTCATACATTTATAGCTCTAGTGCATCCGTTGCATGGCAATCCCTACTCACTCACATTGATATCTATTGATGGGCATATCCATAGCCCGTTGATACGCCTAGTTGATGTGAGACTATCTTCTCCTTTTTGTCTTCTCCACAACCACCATTCTATTCCACCTATAGTGCTATGTCCATGGCTCATGCTCATGTATTGCGTGAAGATTGAAAAAGTTTGAGAACATCAAAAGTATGAAACAATTGCTTGTCTTATCATCGGGGTTGTGAATGATTTAAATATTTTGTGTGGTGAAAAGATAGAGCATAGCCAGACTATATGATTTTGTAGGGATATCTTTCTTTGGCCATGTTATTTTGAGAAGACATGATTACTTGGTTAGTATGCTTGAAGTATTATTATTTTTATGTCAATATTAAACTTTTGTCTTGAATCTTATGGATCTGAATATTCTTGCCACAATAAAGAGAACTACATGGATAAATATGTTAGGTAGCATTCCACATCAAAAATTCTGTTTTTATCATTTACCTACTCGAGACGAGCAGGAATTCAGCTTGGGGATGCTGATACGTCTGCAATGTACCTATAATTTTTGATTGTTCCATGCTATTATATTATCAACCTTGGATGTTTTATATGCATCTATATGCTATTTTATATGATTTTTGGGACTAACCTATTAACCTAGAGCCTAGTGCCAGTTTCTGTTTTTTCCTTGCTTTAGAGTATCGCACAAAAGGAAAATCAAACGGAGTCCAATTGACCTAAAACTTCACGAAACTTATTTATGGACCAGAAAAAGCCCATGGAGTATCGGAGTTGGGCCAGGAGAGTCCCGGGCTGCCCATGAGGGTGGGGGCGCGCCCCTCCTGCCTCGTGGACAGCCCGGAGGTCCACCGACGTGCTTCGTCCTCCCATATATACCCATATACCCTAAAAACTTCGGGGAGCAGAATACTGAAGGAAATATGCCCTAGAGGCAATAATAAAGTTATTATTTATTTCCTTATAATCATGATAAATGTTTATTATTCATGCTAGAATTGTATTAACCGGAAACATAATACATGTGTGAATACATAGACAAACAAAATGTCACTAGTATGCCTCTACTTGACTAGCTCGTTAATCAAAGATGGTTATGTTTCCTAACCATGAACAATGAGTTGTTATTTGATTAACGAGGTCACATCATTAGTTGAATGATCTGATTGACATGACCCATTCCATTAGCTTAGCACCCGATCGTTTAGTATGTTGCTATTGCTTTCTTCATGACTTATACATGTTCCTATGACCATGAGATTATGCAACTCCCGTTTGCCGGAGGAACACTTTGGGTGCTACCAAACGTCACAACAAAACTGGGTGATTATAAAGGAGCATTATAGGTCTCTCCAAAGGTAGATGTTGGGTTGGCGTATTTCGAGATTAGGATTTGTCACTCCGATTGTCGGAGAGGTATCTCTGGGCCCTCTCGGTAATACACATCACTTAAAGCCTTGCAAGCATTGCAACTAGATGAGTTAGTTGCGAGATGATGTATTACAGAACGAGTAAAGAGACTTGCCGGTAACGAGATTGAACTAGGTATTGGAATACCGACGATCGAATCTCGGGCAAGTAACATACCGATGACAAAGGGAACAACGTATGTTGTTATGCGGTCTGACCGATAAAGATCTTCGTAGAATATGTAGGAGCCAATATGGGCATCCAGGTTCCGCTATTGGTTATTGACCGGAGACGTGTCTCGGTCATGTCTACATTGTTCTCGAACCCGTAGGGTCCACACGCTTAAGGTTTCGATGACAGTTATATTATGAGTTTATGCATTTTGATATACCAAAGGTTGTTCGGAGTCCCGGATGTGATCACGGACATGACGAGGAGTCTCGAAATGGTCGAGACATAAAGATTGATATATTGGAAGCCTATGTTTGGATATCGGAAGAGTTCCGGGTGAAATCGGGATTTTACCGGAGTACCGGGAGGTTACCGGAACCCCCCGGGAACCATATGGGCCTTGATGGGCCTTAGTGGAAAGGAGAAAGGGGCATCCCAAGGTGGCCGCGCGCCTCCCCCCTTCCCCTAGTCCTATTAGGACTAGGAGAGGTGGCCGGCCCCC
>NC_057800.1:485599554-485606488 GCF_018294505.1 Triticum aestivum
CTGGCGCGCCACACCTTGGCCGGCCAGCCTCCCCCCTCTAGTCCTTTATATACTGAGGCAAAGGCACCCTAGAACACACAAGTTGATCCACGTGATCTATTCCTTAGCCATGTGCGGTGCCCCCTGCCACCATAGTCCTCGATAATACTATAGCGGAGTTTAGGCGAAGCTCTGCTGCTGTAGTGCATCAAGATCGTCACCACGCCGTCGTGCTGACGGAACTCTTCCCCGACACTTTGCTGGATCAGAGTCCGGGGATCGTCATCGAGCTGAATGTGTGCTCGAACTCGGAGGTGTCGTAGTTTCGGCGCTTGATCGGTTGGATCGTGAAGACGTACGACTACTTCCTCTACGTTGTGTCAGCGCTTCCGCAGTCGGTCTGCGTTGGGTACGTAGACAACACTCTCCCCTCTCGTTGCTATGCATCACATGATCTTGCGTGCGCGTAGGAATTTTTTTGAAATTACTACGAAACCCAACAGTGGCATCCGAGCCTAGGTTATTTATGTTGATGTTATATGCACGAGTAGAACACAAGTGAGTTGTGGGCGATATAAGTCATACTGCCTACCAGCATGTCATACTTTGGTTCGGCGACATTGTTGGACGAGACGACCCGGACCAACCTTACGCGTACGCTTACGCGAGACCGGTTCCCCCGACGTGCTTTGCACATAGGTGGCTTGCGGGCGACCGTCTCTCCAACTTTAGTTGAACCGAGTATGGCTACGCCCGGTCCTTGCGAAGGTTAAAACGGAGTCTATTTGACAAACTATCGTTGTGGTTTTGATGCGTAGGTGAGATTGGTTCTTGCTTAAGCCCGTAGCAGCCACGTAAAACTTGCAACAACAAAGTAGAGGACGTCTAACTTGTTTTTGCAGGGCATGTTGTGATGTGATATGGTCAAGACATGATGCTGAATTTTATTGTATGAGATGATCATGTTTTGTAACCGAGTTATCGGCAACTGGCAGGAGCCATATGGTTGTCGCTTTATTGTATGAAATGAAATCGCGATGTAATGCTTTACTTTATTACTAAGCGGTAGTGATAGTCGTGGAAGCATAAGCTTGGCGAGACGACAACGATGCTATGATGGAGATCAAGGTGTCACGCCGGTGACGATGGTGATCACGACGGTGCTTCGGAGATGGAGATCACAAGCACAAGATGATGATGGCCATATCATATCACTTATATTGATTGCATGTGATGTTTATCCTTTTTATGCATCTTATCTTGCTTTGATTGACGGTAGCATTATAAGATGATCTCTCACAAAATTATCAAGAAGTGTTCTCCCTGAGTATGCACCGTTGCGAAAGTTCTTCGTGCTGAGACACCACGTGATGATCGGGTGTGATAGGTTCTACGTTCAAATACAACGGGTGCAAAACAGTTGCACACGCGGAATACTCAGGATATACTTGACGAGCCAAGCATATACAGATATGGCCTCGGGACACAGAGACCGAAAGGTCGAGCGTGAATCATATAGTAAATATGATCAACATAACGATGTTCACCATTGAAAACTACTCCATCTCACGTGATGATCGGTTATGGTTTAGTTCATTTGGATCACGTAATCACTTAGAGGATTAGAGGGATGTCTATCTAAGTGGGAGTTCTTTAATTAACTTGATTAACTGAACTTAAATTTATCATGAAACTTAGTACCTGATTAGTATCTTGCTTGTTTATGTTTGATTGTAGATAGATGGCTCGTGCTGTTGTTCCGTTGAATTTTAATGCGTTCCTTGAGAAAGCAAAGTTGAAAGATGATGGTAGCAATTACACGGACTGGGTCCGTAACTTGAGGATTATCCTCATTTCTTCACATAAGAATTACGTCCTGGAAGCACCGCTGGGTGCCAGGCCTGCTGCTGGAGCAACACCAGATGTTACGAACGTCTGGCAAAGCAAAGCTAATGACTACTCGATAGTTCAGTGTGCCATGCTTTACGGCTTAGAATCGGGACTTCAACGACGTTTTGAACGTCATGGAGCATATGAGATGTTCCAGGAGTTGAAGTTAATATTTCAAGAAAATGCCCGGATTGAGAGATATGAAGTGTCCAATAAATTCTATAGCTGCAAGATGGAGGAGAACAGTTCTGTCAGTGAGCATATACTCAAAATGTCTGGGTATAATAATCACTTGATTCAATTGGGAGTTAATCTTCCAGATGATAGCGTCATTGACAGAATTCTTCAATCACTACCACCAAGCTACAAGAGCTTTGTGATGAACTATAATATACAAGGGATGAACAAGACTATTCCCGAGCTCCTCGCGATGCTGAAAGCTGCGGAGGTAGAAATCAAGAAGGAGCATCAAGTGTTGATGGTCAACAAGACCACTAGTTTCAAGAAAAAGGGCAAAGGGAAGAAGAAGGGGAACTTCAAAAAGAGCGGCAAGCAAGTTGCTACTCAAGAGAAGAAACCCAAACCTGGACCTAAGCCTAAAACTGAGTGCTTCTATTGCAAGCAGACTGGTCACTGGAAGCGGAACTGCCCCAAGTATTTGGCGGATAAGAAGGATGGCAAGGTGAACAAAGGTATATGTGATATACATGTTATTGATGTGTACCTTACTAATGCTCGCAGTAGCACCTGGGTATTTGATACTGGTTCTGTTGCTAATATTTGCAACTCGAATCAGGGACTACGGATCAAGCGAAGATTGGTTAAGGACGAGGTGACGATGCGCGTGGGAAACGGTTCCAAAGTCGATGTGATCGCAGTCGGCACGCTACCTCTACATCTACCTTCGGGATTAGTATTAGACCTAAATAATTGTTATTTGGTGCCAGCGTTAAGCATGAACATTATATCTGGATCTTGTTTGATGCGAGACGGTTATTCATTTAAATCAGAGAATAATGGTTGTTCTATTTATATGAGTAATATCTTTTATGGTCATGCACCCTTGAAGAGTGGTCTATTCTTGTTGGATCTCGATAGTAGTAACACACATATTCATAATGTTGAAGCCAAAAGATGCAGAGTTGATAATGATAGTGCGACTTATTTGTGGCACTGCCGTTTAGGTCATATCGGTGTAAAGCACATGAAGAAACTCCATTCTGATGGACTTTTGGAACCACTTGATTATGAATCACTTGGTACTTGCGAACCGTGCCTCATAGGCAAGATGACCAAAACGTCGTTCTCCGGTATTATGGAGAGAGCAACAGATTTGTTGGAAATCATACATACAGATGTATGTGGTCCAATGAATATTGAGGCTTGTGGCAGATATCGTTATTTTCTCACCTTCACAAATGATTTAAGCAGATATTGGTATATCTACTTAATAAAACATAAGTCTGAAACATTTGAAAAGTTCAAAGAATTTCAGAGTGAAGTTGAAAATCATCGTAACAAGAAAATAAAGTTTCTACGATCTGATCGTGGAGGAGAATATTTGAGTTACGAATTTGGTGTACATTTGAAAAATTGTGGAATAGTTTCGCAACTCACGCCACCCAGAACACCTCAGCGTAATGGTGTGTCCGAACGTCACAATCGTACTTTACTGGATATGGTGCGATCTATGATTTCTCTTACTGATTTACCGCTATCATTTTGGGGATACGCTCTAGAGACGGCCGCATTCACGTTAAATAGGGCACCATCAAAATCCGTTGAGACGACGCCTTATGAACTGTGGTTTGGCAAGAAACCAAAGTTGTCGTTTCTAAAAGTTTGGGGCTGCGATGCTTATGTGAAAAAGCTTCAACCTGATAAGCTTGAACCCAAATCGGAGAAATGTGTCTTCATAGGATATCCAAAGGAAACTATTGGATACACCTTCTATCACAGATCCGAAGGCAAGACTTTTGTTGCTAAATTCGGAAACTTTCTGGAGAAGGAGTTTCTCTCGAAAGAAGTGAGTGGGAGGAAAGTAGAACTTGACGAGGTAACTGTACCTACTCCCTTCTTGGAAAGTAGTACGTCACAGAAAACTGTTTCTATGACACCTACACCAGTTAGTGAGGAAGCTAATGATGATGATCATGAAACTTCAGAACAAGATACTACTGAACTTCGTAGATCAACCAGAGTAAGATCCGCACCAGAGTGGTACGGTAATCCCGTTTTGGAAGTCATGCTACTAGATCATGATGAACCTACGAACTATGAAGAAGTGATGGTGAGCCCAGATTCCGCAAAGTGGCTTGAAGCCATGAAATCTGAGATGGGATCCATGTATGAGAACAAAGTATGGACTTTGGTTGACTTGCCCGTTGATCGGCAAGCAATTGAGAATAAATGGATCTTCAAGAAGAAGACTGACGCTGACGGAAATATTACTGTCTACAAAGCTCGACTTGTCGCGAAAGGTTTTCGGCAAGTTCAAGGGATTGACTACGATGAGACCTTCTCACCCGTAGCGATGCTTAAGTCTGTCCGAATCATGTTAGCAATTGCCGCATTTTATGATTATGAAATTTGGCAGATGGATGTCAAAACTGCATTCCCGAATGGATTTCTGGAAGAAGAGTTGTATATGATGCAACCAGAAGGTTTTATCGATCCAAAGGGAGCTAACAAAGTGTGCAAGCTCCAGCGATCCATTTATGGACTGGTGCAAGCCTCTCGGAGTTGGAATAAACGTTTTGATAGTGTGATCAAAGCATTTGGTTTTATACAGACTTTTGGAGAAGCCTGTATTTACAAGAAAGTGAGTGGGAGCTCTATAGCATTTCTGATATTATATGTGGATGACATATTGTTGATTGGAAATGATATAGAATTTCTGGATAGCATAAAAGGATACTTGAATAAGAGTTTTTCAATGAAAGACCTCGGTGAAGCTGCTTACATATTAGGCATTAAGATCTATAGAGATAGATCAAGACGCTTAATTGGACTTTCACAAACAACATACCTTGACAAAATTTTGAAGAAGTTCAAAATGGATCAAGCAAAGAAAGGATTCTTGCCTGTGTTACAAGGTGTGAAATTGAGTAAGACTCAATGCCCGACCACCGCAGAAGATAGAGAGAATATGAAAGATGTTCCCTATGCATCAGCAATAGGATCTATCATGTATGTAATGCTGTGTACCAGACCTGATGTGTGCCTTGCTATAAGTCTAGCAGGGAGGTACCAAAGTAATCCAGGAGTGGATCACTGGACAATGGTCAAGAACATCCTAAAATACCTGAAAAGGACTAAGGATATGCTTCTCGTATATGGAGGTGACAAAGAGCTCGTCGTAAAAGGTTACGTTGATGCAAGCTTTGACACTGATCCGGACGATTCTAAATCGCAAACCGGATACGTGTTTACATTAAATGATGGAGCTGTCAGTTGGTGCAGTTCTAAACAAAGCGTCGTAGCGGGATCTACATGTGAAGCGGAGTACATAGCTGCTTCGGAAGCAGCAAACAAAGGAGTCTGGATGAAGGAGTTCATATCCGATCTAGGTGTCATACCTAGTGCATCGGGTCCAATGAGAATCTTTTGTGACAATACTGGTGCAATTGCCTTGGCAAAGGAATCCAGATTTCACAAGAGGACCAAGCACATCAAGAGACGCTTCAATTCCATCCGGGATCTAGTCCAGGTGGGAGACATAGAGATTTGCAAGATACATACGGATCTGAATGTTGCAGACCCATTGACTAAG
This sequence comes from Triticum aestivum, assembly GCF_018294505.1. Classification (NCBI taxonomy): domain Eukaryota; kingdom Viridiplantae; phylum Streptophyta; class Magnoliopsida; order Poales; family Poaceae; genus Triticum; species Triticum aestivum. The sequence continues at coordinate 485,605,196 of NC_057800.1, forward strand.
CCTCTTCCACGAGCAAAACATGATCATCACCAAGGCTCCATGGGTGTTAGAATCATTACAGTGTAATCTAGATTATTGACTATAGTGCAAGTGGGAGACTGAAGGAAATATGCCCTAGAGGCAATAATAAAGTTATTATTTATTTCCTTATAATCATGATAAATGTTTATTATTCATGCTAGAATTGTATTAACCGGAAACATAATACATGTGTGAATACATAGACAAACAAAATGTCACTAGTATGCCTCTACTTGACTAGCTCGTTAATCAAAGATGGTTATGTTTCCTAACCATGAACAATGAGTTGTTATTTGATTAACGAGGTCACATCATTAGTTGAATGATGTGATTGACATGACCCATTCCATTAGCTTAGCACCCGATCGTTTAGTATGTTGCTATTGCTTTCTTCATGACTTATACATGTTCCTATGACTATGAGATTATGCAACTCCCGTTTGCCGGAGGAACACTTTGGGTGCTACCAAACATCACAACGTAACTGGGTGATTATAAAGGAGCATTACAGGTGTCTCCAAAGGTAGATGTTGGGTTGGCGTATTTCGAGATTAGGATTTGTCACTCCGATTGTCGGAGAGGTATCTCTGGGCCCTCTCGGTAATACACATCACTTAAAGCCTTGCAAGCATTGCAACTAGATGAGTTAGTTGCGGGATGATGTATTACAGAACGAGTAAAGAGACTTGCCGGTAATGAGATTGAACTAGGTATTGGAATACCAACGATCGAATCTCGGTCAAGTAACATACCGATGACAAAGGGAACAACGTATGTTGTTATGCGGTCTGACCGATAAAGATCTTCATAGAATATGTAGGAGCCAATTTGGGCATCCAGGTCCCGCTATTGGTTATTGACCGGAGACGTGTCTCGGTCATGTCTACATTGTTCTCGAACCCGTAGGGTCCGCACGCTTAAGGTTTCGATGACAGTTATATTATGAGTTTATGCATTTTGATATACCGAAGGTTGTTCAGAGTCCCGGATGTGATCACGGACATGACGAGGAGTCTCAAAATGGTCGAGACATAAAGATTGATATATTGGAAGCCTATGTTTGGATATCGGAAGAGTTCCGGGTGAAATCGGGATTTTACCGGAGTACCGGGAGGTTACCGGAACCCCCCGGGAACCATATGGGCCTTGATGGGCCTTATTGGAAAGGAGAAAGGGGCAGCCCAAGGTGGCCGCGCGCCTCCCCCCTTCCCCTAGTCCTATTAGTACTAGGAGAGGTGGCCGGCCCCCCCTCTCTCTTTCCCCCCTCAAGGA
>NC_057800.1:485606810-485622473 GCF_018294505.1 Triticum aestivum
CCTGGCGCGCCACACCTTGGCTGGCCAGCCTCCCCCCTCTACTCCTTTATATACTGAGGCAAAGGCACCCTAGAACACACAAGTTGATCCACGTGATCTATTCCTTAGCCGTGTCCGGTGCCCCCTGCCACCATAGTCATCGATAATACTGTAGCGGAGTTTAGGCGAAGCCCTGCTGCTGTAGTGCATCAAGATCGTCACCACACCGTCGTGCTGACGGAACTCTTCCCCGACACTTTGCTGGATCGGAGTCCGGGGATCGTCATCGAGCTGAACATGTGCTCGAACTCGGAGGTGCCGTAGTTTCGGTGCTTGATCGGTTGGATCGTGAAGACGTACGACTACTTCCTCTACGTTGTGTCAGCGCTTCCGCAGTCGGTCTGCGTTGGGTACATATACAATAGTCTCCCCTCTCGTTGCTATGCATCACATGATCTTGCGTGTGCGTAGGATTTTTTTTGAAATTACTACGAAACCCAACAAATACATCGGGAGTTCCGCCGCCAGAAGCCTCCGTAGCCACCAAAAACCAATCGGGACCCTGTTCCGGCACCCTGCCAGAGAGGGATCCCTCACCGGTGGCCATCTTCATCATCCCGGCGCTCTCCATGACGAGGAGGGAGTAGTCCACCCTCGGGCTGAGGGTATGTACCAATAGCTATGTGTTTCATCTCTCTCTCTCTCTCTCTCTCTCTCTCTCTCTCTCTCTCTCGTGTTCTTGAGGTGGTACGATCTTGATGTATCGCGAGCTTTGCTATTATAGTTGGATCTTATGATGTTTCTCCCCCTCTACTCTCTTGAAATGGATTGAGTTTTCCCTATTGAGTTATCTTATCGGATTGTGTCTTTAAGTATTTGAGAACACTTGATGTATATCTTGCGTGGGATACCCGTGGTGACAACGGGGTATTCTATTGATTCCCTTGATGTATGTTTTGGTGATCAACTTGTGGGTTCCGTGACCTTGGGAATCTATGCATAGGGGTTGGCACACGTTTTCGTCTTGACTCTCGAGTAGAAACTTTGGGGCACTCTTTGAGGTTCTATGTGTTGGTTGAATAGATGAATCTGAGATTGTGTGATGCATATCGTATAATCATACCCACGGATACTTGAGGTGACATTGGAGTATCTAGGTGACATTAGGGTTTTGGTTGATTTGTGTCTTAAGGTGTTATTCTAGTACGAACTATAGGGCTGTTTGTGACACTTATAGGAATAGCCCAACGGATTGATTGGAAAGAATAACTTTGAGGTGGTTTCGTACCCTACCATAATCTATTCATTTGCTCTCCGCTATTAGTGACTTTGAAGTGACTCTTTGTTGCATGTTGAGGGATAGTTATGTGATCCAATTATGTTATTATTGTTGAGAGGACTTGCACTAGTGAAAGTATGAACCCTAGGCCTTGTTTCCTATCATTGCAATACCGTTTATGCTCACTTTTATCATTAGTTGCCTTGCTGTTTTTATAATTTCAGATTACAAAAACCTTTATCTACTATCCATATTGCACTTGTATCACCATCTCTTCGCCGAACTAGTGCACCTATACAATTTACCATTGTATTGGGTGTGTTGGGTACACAAGTGACTCTTTGTTATTTGGTTGCCGGGTTGCTTGAGAGAGACCATCTTCATCCTACGCCTCATACGGATTGATAAACCTTAGGTCATCCACTTGAGGGAAATTTTCTACTATCCTACAAACCTCTGCACTTGGAGGCCCAACAATGTCTACAAGAAGAAGGTTGTGTAGTAGACATCACATAACAACATATGTTGTTGCCTTTGTCATCGGTATGTTACTTGCCCGAGATTCGATCGTCGGTATCTCAATACCTAATTCAATCTCGTTACCGGCAAGTCTCTTTACTCGTTTTGTAATGCATCATCCTGCAACTAACTCATTAGTCACATTGCTTGCAAGGCTTATAGTGATGTGCATTACCGAGAGGGCCTAGAGATACCTCTCCTACAATCAAAGTGACAAATCCTAATCTCGATCTATGCCAACTCAACACGTACCATCGGAGACACCTGTAGAGCACCTTTATAATCACCCAGTTACATTGTGACGTTTGGTAGCACACAAAGTGTTCCTCCGGTAATCGGGAGTTGCATAGTCTCATAGTCATAGGAACATGTATAGTCATGAAGAAAGCAATAGCAGTAAACTAAAATGATAAAGTGCTAAGCTAAGGATATGGGTCAAGTCAATCACATCATTCTCCTAATGATGCGATCCCGTTTATAAAATGACAACTCATGTCTATGGTTAGGAAACATAACCATCTTTGATCAACGAGCTAGTCAAGTAGAGGCATTCTAGTGACACTCGGTTTGTCTATGTATTCACACATGTATTATGTTTCCGGTTAATACAATTCTAGCATGAATAATAAACATTTATCATGATATAAGGAAATAAATAAAAACTTTATTATTGCCTCTAGGGCATATTTCCTTCCCCTATGATTGAGGCATAGGGAATGACTTTTCATTCTCTTTCTATTTTCTGCCATGGTCGGGTTTTGAGTCTTTATCAACTTCACACCTTGCAACACACACAAGAACTCCTTTGACTGTTCCATTTTGAACTACTTCAAAAACTTGTCAAGGTATGTACTTATTGAGAAAATTTATCAAGCGTCTTGATCTATCTCTATAGATCTTGATGCTCAGTATGTAAGCAGCTTCACCGAGGTCTTCCTTTGAAAAACTCCTTTCAAATAATACTCCTTTATGCTTTCCAAAAAATTCTAAATTTTTTCCGATCAACAATATGTCATTCACATATACTTATCAGAAATGTTGTAGTGCTCCCACTCAGGTATGTAAATGCAGGCTTCTCCAAAAGTTTGTATAAAACCATATGCTTTGATCACACTATCAAAGTGTATATTCCAACTCCGAGAGGCTTGCACTAGTCCATAAATGGATCGCTAGAGCTTGCACACTTTGTTAGCACCTTTTGGATCGACAAAACCTTCTTGTTGTATCATATACAACTCTTCTTTAAGATATCCGTTAAGGAATGTAGTTTTGACATCCATTTGCCAGATTTCATAAAATGTGGCAATTGCTAACATGATTCGGACAGACTTAAGCATCGCTACGAGTGAGAAAATCTTATCGTAGTCAACACCTTGTACTTGTCTAATACCCTTTTCAACAATTCGAGCTTTATAGATAGTAACACTACTATTAGCGTCCGTCTTCCTCTTGAAGATCCATTTATTCTCAATGGCTCGTGGGTCATCGGGCAAGTCAATCAAAGTCCATACTTTGTTATCATACATGGATCCCATCTCAGATTTTATGGCCTCAAGCCATTTCGCAGAATCTGGGCTCATCATCGCTTCATCATGGTCTAGTAACATGACTTCCAGAACAGGATTACCGTACCACTCTGGTGCGGATCGTACTCTCGTTGACCTACGAGGTTCGATAGTAACTTGATCTGAAGGTTCATGATCAATATTGTTAACTTCCTCACAAATTGGTGTAGGAATCACTGGACCTGATTTCTGTGATGAACTACTTTCCAATTTGGGAGAAGGTACAATTACCTCATCAAGTTCTACATTCCTCCCACTCACTTCTTTCGAGAGAAACTTCTTCTCTAGAAAGGATCCATTCTTAGCAACAAATATCTTGCCTTCGGATCTGTGATAGAAGGTGTACCCAACAGTTTCCTTTGGGTATTCTATGAAGACGCATTTCTTCGATTTGGGTTCGAACTTATCAGGTTGAAACTTTTTCACATAAGCATCACAACCCCAAACTTTAAGAAACGACATCTTAGGGTTTTTCTTGCTAAACCATAGTTCATATCGTTTTGTGTCAATGGATTTAGATGGTGCCCTATTTAACGTGAATGCAGCTGTCTCTAATGCATAACCCCAAAACGATAGTTATAAATCGGTAAGAGACATCATAGATCGCACCATATCTAATAAAGTACGGTTATGGCGTTCGGACATACCATTACGCTGTGGTGTTCCAGGTAGCGTGAGTTGCGAAACAATTCCACATCGTTTCAAATGAAGACCAAACTCGTAACTCTAATATTCGTCTCCATGATCAGATCGTAGAAATTTTTCTTGTTACGATGATTTTCCACTTCACTCTGAAATTCTTTGAACTTTTCAAATGTTTCAAACTTATGTTTCATCAAGTAGATATACCCATATCTTGTCAAATCATATGTGAAGGTCAGAAAATAATGATACCCGCCACGAGCCTCAACACTCATCGGATCGCATACATCAGTATGTATTATTTCCAATAAGTCAGTTGCTCGCTCCATTGTTCCGGAGAATGAAGTCTTAGTCATCTTGACCATGAGGCATGGTTCACAAGTATCAAGTGATTAATAATCAAGTGATTCAAAAAGCCCATCAGCATGGAGTTACTTCATGCGATTTACACCAATATGACCTAAACGACAGTTCCACAAATATGTTGCACTATCATTATCAACTTTGCACCTTTTGGCATCAATATTATGAATATGTGTATTGTTGGGGAACGTAGTAATTTCAAAAAAAAATCCTACGCACACGCAAGATCATGGTGATGCATAGCAACGAGAGGGGAGAGTGTGTCCACGTACCCTCGTAGACCGAAAGCAGAAGCATTAACACAACGCGGTTGATGTAATCGTACGTCTTCACGATCCGACCGATCAAGTACCGAACGCACGGCACCTCCGAGTTCTGCACACGTTCAACTCGATGATGTCCCTCGAACTCCGATCCAGCCGAGTGTTGAGGGAGAGTTTCGTCAAGACGACAGCGTAGTGACGACGATGATGTTCTACCGACGCAGGGCTTCGCCTAAGCACCGCTACGATATGACCGAGGTGAGTTATGGTGGAGGGGGGCACCGCACATAGCTAAGAGATCCAAGGGATCAATTGTTGTGTCTATGAGGTGCCCCCTGGCCACGTATATAAAGGAGTGGAGGAGGGGAGGGGGCAGCCCTCTCTATGGAGCGCCCTAGGGGAGTCCTACTCCCACCGGGAGTAGGATCCCCCCTTCCCTAGTAGAACTAGGATCCCTTCCAAGTAGTAGGAGTAGGAGAGAAGGAAAGGGAAGGGAAAAGGAGAAGGAAGGAAGGGGGCGCCCCCCCTCCGTAGTCCAATTCGGACCAGCCCATGGGTAGGGGTGCGGACACCCTTTGAGGCCTCTCTCTCCTTTTCCGTATGGCCCATTAAGGCCCAATACGAATTCCCGTAACTCCCCGGTACTCCCGAAAATATCCGAATCACTCAGAACCTTTCCGATGTCCGAATATAGTCGTCCAATATATCGATCTTTACATCTCGACCATTTCGAGACTCCTCTTCATGTCCACGATCTCATCCGGGACTCCGAACTCCTTCGGTACATCAAAACACATAAACTCATAATATAACCGTCATCGAACTTTAAGCGTGCGGACCCTATGGGTTCGAGAACTATGTAGACATGACCGAGGCACGTCACCGGTCAATAACCAATAGCGGAACCTGGATGCTCATATTGGCTCCTACATATTCTACGAAGATCTTTATCGGTCAAACCGCATAACAACATACGTTGTTCCCTTTGTCATCGGTATGTTACTTGCCTGAGATTCGATCGTCGGTATCTCAATACCTAGTTCAATCTCGTTACTGGCAAGTCTCTTTACTCGTTCCATAATACATCATCCCGCAACTAACTCATTAGTTGCAATGCTTGCAAGGCTTATAGTGATGTGCATTACCGAGTGGGCCCAGAGATACCTCTCCGACAATCGGAGTGACAAATCCTAATCTCGAAATACGCCAACCCAACAAGTACCTTCGGAGAAACCTATAGAGCACCTTTATAATCACCCGGTTACGTTGTGACGTTTGGTGGCACACAAAGTGTTCCTCCAGTAAACGGGAGTTGCATAATCTCATAGTCATAGGAACATGTATAAGTCATGAAGAAAGCAATAGCAACAAACTAAATGATCAAGTGCTATGCTAACGGAATGGTCAAGTCAATCACATCATTCTATAATGATGTAACCCTGTTAATCAAATGACAACTCATGTCTATGGATAGGAAACTTAACCATCTTTGATTCAACGAGCTAGTCAAGTAGAGGCATACTAGTGACACTCTATTTGTCTATGTATTCAACATGTATTATGTTTCCGGTTAATACAATTCTAGCATGAATAATAAACATTTATCATGAAGTAAGGAAATAAATAATAACTTTATTACTGCCTCTAGGGCATATTTCCTTCAGTCACCCACTTGCACTAGAGTCAATAATCTAGTCACATCGCCATGTGATTTAACATCAATAGTTCACATCACCATGTGATTAACACCCATGGTTCACATCGTCATGTGACCAACACCCAAAGGGTTTACTAGATTCAATAATCTAGTTCACATCGCTATGTGATTAACGCCCAAAGAGTACTAAGGTGTGATCATGTTTTGCTTGTGAGAGAAGTTTAGTCAATGGGTCTGCCACATTCAGATCCGTAAGTATTTTGCAAATTTCTATGTCAACAATGCTCTGCACTAAGCTACTCTAGCTAATTGCTCCCACTTTTAATATGTATCCAGATTGAGACTTTGAGTCATCTGGATCAGTGTCAAAACTTGCATTGACGTAACCTTTTATGACAAACCTTTTGTCACCTCCATAATCGAGAAAACATATCCTTATTCCACTAAGGATAATTTTGACCAATGTCCAGTGATCTACTCCTAGATCACTATTGTACTCCCTTGCCAAACTCAGGGCAGGGTATACAATAGGTCTGGTACACAGCATGGCATACTTTATAGAACCTATGGCTGAGGCATAGGGAATGACTTTCATTCTCTCTCTATCTTCTGCCGTGGTTGGGTTTTGAGTCTTACTCAACTTCACACCTTGTAACACAAGCAAGAACTCCTTACTTGACTATTCCATTTTGAACTACTTCAAAATCTTGTCAAGGTATGTACTCATTGAAAAACTTATCAAGCGTCTTGATCTATCTCTATAGATCTTGATGCTGAATATGTAAGCAGCTTCACCGAGGTCTTTCTTTGAAAAACTCCTTTCAAACATTCCTTTATGCTTTGCAGAATAATTCTACATTATCTCCGATCAACAATATGTCATTCACATATACTTATCAGAAATGATGTAGTGCTCCCAGTCACTTTCTTGTAAATACAGGCTTCACCGCAAGTCTGTATAAAACTATATGCTTTGATCAACTTATCAAAGCGTATATTCCAACTCCGAGATGCTTACACCAGTCTATAGATGGATCGCTGGAGCTTGCATATTTTGTTAGTACCTTTAGGATTGGCAAAACTTTCTGGTTGCATCATATACAACTCTTCTTTAATAAATCCATTAAGGAATGCATTTTTGTTTCCATTTGCCAGATTTCATAAAATGCGGCAATTTCTAACATGATTCGGACAGACTTAAGCATAGATACGAGTGAGAAACTCTCATCGTAGTCAACACCTTGAACTTGTCGAAAACCTTTTTGCGACAATTCTAGCTTTGTAGATAGTAACACTACTATCAGCGTCCGTCTTCCTCTTGAAGATCCATTTAATCTCAATGGCTTGCTGATCAATGGGCAAGTCAATCAAAGTCTATACTTTGTTCTCATACATGGATCTCATCTCAGATTTCATGGCCTCAAGCCATTTCGCGGAATCTGGGCTCATCATCGCTTCCTCATAGTTCGTAGGTTCGTCATGGTCAAGTAACATGACCTCTAGAACAGGATTACCGTACCACTCTGGTGTGGATCACACTCTAGTTTACCTACGAGGTTCGGTAGTAACTTGATCTGAAGTTACACGATCATCATCATTAGCTTCCTCACTAATTGGTGTAGTAGTCACAGGAACAGATTTCTGTGATGAACTACTTTCCAATAAGGGAGCAGGTACAGTTACCTCATCAAGTTCTACTTTCCTCCCACTCACTACTTTCGAGAGAAACTCCTTCTCTAGAAAGGATCCATTCTCAGCAATGAATATCTTGCCTTCGGATCTGTGATAGAAGGTGTACCCAACATTTTCTTTTGGGTATCCTATGAAGATTTACTTCTCCGATTTGGGTTCGAGCTTATCATGTTGAAACTTTTTCACATAAGCATCGCAGTCCCAAACTTTAAGAAACAACAGCTTAGGTTTCTTGCCAAACCACAGTTCATACGGTGTCATCTCAACGGATTTAGATGGTGCCCTATTTAACGTGAATGTAGCTGTCTCTAATGCATAACCCCAAAATGATAGTGGTAATCGCTAAGAGACATCATAGATTGCACCATATCTTATAAAGCACGGTTACGACGTTCGGACACACCATTGCACTATGGTGTTCCAGGTGGCGTGAGTAGTGAAACTATTTTCACATTGTTTTAACTGAAGGCCAAACTCGTAACTCAAATATTTTACTTTTGTGATCATATCGTAGAAACTTTTATTTTTTATTACGATGATTCTCCACTTCCCTATGAATTCTTTGAACTTTTCAAATATTTCAGACTTGTGTTTCATCAAGTAGATATACTCATATCTGCTCAAATCATCTATGAAGATCAGAAAATAATGATACCTGCCGCGAGCCTCAATATTGATCGGACCACATACATCAGTATGTATGATTTCCAACAAATCTGTTGCTCGCTCCATTGTTCCGGAGGACGGAGTCTTAGTCATCTTGCCCATGAGGCATGGTTTGCAAGCATCAACTGATTCATAATCAAGTGATTCCAAAAACTCATCAGCATGGATTTTCTTCATGCGCTTTACACCAATATGACCTAAACGGCAGTGCCACAAATAAGTTGCACTATCATTATTAACTTTGCATCTTTTGGCTTCAATATTATGAAAATGTGTATCACCACGATCGAGATCCAACAAACCATTTTCATTGGGTGTATGACCATAGAAGGTTTTATTCATGTAAACAGAACACAATTATTCTCTAACTTACATGAATAACCGTATTGCAATAAACATGATCCAATCATATTTATGCTCAACGCAAACACCAAATAACATTTATTTAGGTTCAACACTAATCCTGAAAGTATAGGGAGTGTGCGATGATGATCATATCAATCTTGGAACCACTTCCAACACACATCATCACTTCACCCTTAACTAGTCTCTGTTTATTTTGCAACTCCCATTTCGAGTTACTACTCTTAGCAACTGAACCAGTATCAAATACCGAGGGGTTGCTATAAACACTAGTAAAGTACACATCAATAACATGTATATCAAATATAGATTTGTTCACTTTGCCATCCTTCTTATCCGCCAAATACTTGGGGTAGTTCTGCTTCTAGTGACCAGTCCCTTTACAGTAGAAGCACTTAGTCTCAGGCTTAGGTCTAGACTTGGGTTTCTTCACTTGAACAACAACTTGTTTGCCGTTCTTCTTGAAGTTCCCCTTCTTCCCTTTGCCCTTTTCTTGAAACTAGTGGTCTTGTCTACCATTAACACTTGATATTTTTCTTGATTTCTACCTTCGTTGATTTCAGCATCACGAAGAGCTTGGGAATCGTTTCCGTTATCCCTTGCATATTATAGTTCATCACCAGGTTCTACTAACTTGGTGATGGTGACTAGAGAATTCTGTCAATCACTATTTTATCTGGAAGATTAACTCCCACTTGATTCAAGCGATTGTAGTACCCAGACAATTTAAGCACATGCTCACTGCTTGAGCTATTCTCCTCCATCTTTTTAACTATAGAACTTGTTGGAGACTTCATATCTCTCGACTCGGGTATTTGCTTGAAATATTAACTTCAACTCCTGGAACATCTCATATGGTCCATGACATTCAAAACGTCTTTGAAGTCCCAATTCTAAGCTGTTAAGCATGGTGCACTAAACTATCAAGTAGTCATCATATTGAGCTAGCCAAACGTTCATAACGTTTGCCTCTACTCCTGCAATAGGTCTATCACCTAGCGGTGCATTAAAGACATAATTCTTCTGTGCAGCAATGAGGATAATCCTTAGATCACGGATCCAATCCGCATCATTGCTACTAACATTTTTCAACATAATTTTTCTCTAGGAACACAATAAACTGGGAGCAACATCGCGAGCTATTGATCTACAACATAGATATGCTAATACTACCAGGACTAAGTTCATGATAAATTAAAGTTCAATTAATCATATTACTTAAGAACTCCCACTTAGACAGACATCCCTCTAATCTTCTAAGTGATCACGTGATCCATATCAACTAAACCATGTCCGATCATCACGTGAGATGGAGTAGTTTCAATGGTGAATATCACTATGTTGATCATATCTACTATATGATTCACGCTCGACCTTTCGGTCTCCGTGTTCCGAGGCCATATCTGTTGTATGCTAGGCTCGTCAAGTTTAACCTGAGTATTCCGCGTGTGCAACTGTTTTGCACCCGTTGTATTTGAACATAGAGCCTATCACACCCTATCATCACGTGGTGTCTCAGCATGAAGAACTTTCGCAACGGTGCATACTCAGGGAGAACACTTATACCTTGATAATCTAGTGAGAGATTATCTTATAAAGCTAGCGCCGAACTAAGCAAAATAAGATGTATAAAAGATAAACATCACATGCAACCATAATATGTGACATGATATGGCCATCATCATCTGGTGCCTTTGATCTATATCTCCAAAGCATCGTCATGATCTCCATCGTCACTGGCATGACACCATGATCTCCATCATCTTGATCTATATCGATGTGTCATCACATGGTTGTCTCGCCAACAATTGCTCTTGCAACTATTGCTATCGCATAGCGATAAAGTAAAGCAATTATTTGGCGCTTGCATCTTATGCAATAGACAGATAACCATAAGGCTTTTGCCAGTTGCCGATAACTTCACCAAAACATGATCATCTCATACAACAACTTATATCTCATCACGTCTTGACCATATCACATCACAACATGCCCTGCAAAAACAAGTTAGACGTCCTCTACTTTGTTGTTGCAAGTTTTACGTGGTTGCTACGGGCTGAGCAAGAAGTGTTCTTACCTACGCATCAAAACCACAATGATAGTTTGTCAAGTTGGTGCTATTTTAACCTTCGCAAGGACCGGGCGTAGCCACACTCAGTTCAACTAAAGTTGGAGAAACTGACACCCGCAAGCCACCTGTGTGCAAAGCACGTCGGTAGAACCAATCTCGCGTAAGCGTACGCGTAATATCGGTCCGGGCCGCTTCATCCAACAATACCGCCGAACCAAAGTATGACATGCTGGTAAGCAGTATGACTTATATCACCCACAACTCACTTGTGTTCTACTCGTGCATATGACATCTACGCATAAAACTTAGCTCGGATGCCACTGTTGGGGAACGTAGTAATGTCAAAAAAAATTCCTACGCACACGCAATATCATGGTGATGCATAGCAACGAGAGGGGAGAGTGTGTCCACGTACCCTCGTAGACCGAAAGCGGAAGCATTAGCACAACGCGGTTGATGTAGTCGTATGTCTTCACGATCTGACCGATCAAGTACCGAACGCACGGCACCTCCGAGTTCTGCACACGTTCAACTCGATGACGTCCCTCGAACTCCGATCCAGCCGAGTGTTGAGGGAGAGTTTCGTCAGCACGACGGCGTAGTGACGATGATGATGTTCTACCGACGCAGGGCTTCGCCTAAGCACTGCTACGATATGACCGAGGTGGATTATGGTGGAGGGGGGCACCGCACACAGCTAAGAGATCCAAGGGATCAATTGTTGTGTCTATGGGGTGCCCCCTGGCCACGTATATAAAGGAGTGGAGGAGGGGAGGGGCCGGCCCTCTCTATGGCGCGCCCTAGGGGATTCCTACTCCCACCGGGAGTAGGATAACCCCTTTCCTAGTAGAACTAGGATCCCTTCCAAGTAGTAGGAGTAGGAGAGAAGGAAAGGGAAGGGAAAAGGAGAAGGAAGGTGTCAGGACCCCGACTCAATGCCACATCGATCTAGCATGTAACACCTCATATCACTTTGCGGCCTCACGCACGGTATTCCACGGGTGTCGCCTTACCTTAGCCCGGGACCGTTTGCGCCTTTTGGCACACGTATATGACAGTGTCGCTAGCATCCATATGATAAAGAGCCCGGGCTGACATGGCTAGTCGTAAACCCAAAGCGGCACAGACTTACAGGGACAGGCATCCATGACCCAGCATCGAACGTGTCGGTCATCAGCGAGTGAATCCAGGCTGTAGCACTGGGCTAGCAGGACTCCGGTGAACCGGGCTGTAGCAGGCTAACAGGACTCCGGTATTCATCGCGTGACATTTCCCCGAAGGGACAGACACAGGAACGAAGAAGGACACATGCCGGCCAGCCTAAGTGTTCCGGAGCAGTAGCAAGCTACCATGGCTCAGTGGAAACACTAGGAGACATTTCCCGGTAAGAGAGGCTACTAAAGATAAACAACTAGATGGTCAGATCCCACACATACCAAGCATTTCAGTAACATACACACAATATGCTCGATATGTGCAATACAACATGGCATCACAACATGACTCTATGACTCAAGTAATCTATTCAATAGGCTCCGAGGAGCGAGATATTACAAACATGGGTCTCATGACCCAACATTCAGAGCATACAAATCAAGCACAAGCGGAAGCTATCATGTCTGAGTACAGATATCTATAAATGAAAAAGGCTGAGAAGCCTGACTATCTACCAAATCCTGCCGAGGGCACAAGATCGTAGCTGAGGTATCAAGCTAAACGTCGAAGACCACGCGGAAATACTAGTGAGACTGAAGTCTCTCTGCAAAAACATAAAGTAGGCAAACGTGAGTACAAATGTACCCAGCAAGACTTACATTAGAACTAACTACATATGCTTCATTATCAACAAAGGGATGGTGGGGTTTAACTGCAGCAAGCCAGCTTTGACTCGGTGGCTATCCTGAACTACGACTGCGAGTAACTTTTTTGAGGTGGCGCACACGAGTCCACATATTCACCATATCAATACACCACTATGGATCCGCTCCCGTCTCCCTACGAGAACGCCATCCATAGCACTCACGCTTATCTTGCATATTTTAGAGTATCCACTTTCACTTGTCTATGAACTGATATAAGCAACCCAGAAGTCCTTTTCCGCGGACACGGCTATTCGAATAGATTAGGTTAACCCTGCAGGGGTGTACTTCTTCACACACGCTCTCACCACTTACCGCCGTTTACACGACATGTACTCGGCAACCTTCAAGCGGAAGCCCAACGTGGGGGTCGGCCACGGCCTGCCTAAACACTCAAGTCTCTAGTCCAGGTTTATCGCCTATTCGGGTTCCATCCATGAGGAGATCCGGCCGGAGTTTCGCTCACAGCCCCAAACGATGTGTACAGGGTTCCGTGACACCAAACGGGTGCCCGGTTTACCCGGCCACGTGCCTACCGCATCACAGCCCACCCCTACGGTCAGCGCTGCCCACGGCCTCCAGCACACTACAAACACCAGAAACTACTTGCAACTCCTGGACAGAGGACAAGGGTGATCAAGAAGCCGAGAGGGTCCATTGGTTTCGGGCCCAATGCGTGGTAGTAGCTGAATCATGGATCACAAACACAGAACTCAGTTCCTGAGGACGGCTGCAATGAGACAACCCACCATGTACTCCTACATGGCCTCTCACCGCTACCTTTACCAAATCGTGTTCACACACTTAGCTCACACACAGTAGGACAGGTTCACACGCCTCTGATTCATCCCCGATGAATCAGACCTGACTCAACTCTAAGCAATAGCAGGCATGACAAACAAACATGAATGAGTAGGCACATCAGGGCTCAAACAACTCCTACTCATGCTAGTGGGTTTCATCTATTTACTGTGGAATGACAGGTCATGCAGAGGATAAAGGGGTTCAGCTACCGCAGCAAGTAACAGATGAATCGGTGTTGTCCTAATGCAGTAAAAGAGAGCAGGAGCGAGAGAGTAGGATTGTATCGGAATGAACAAGGGGGTTTTGCTTGCCTGGCACTTCTGAAGATAACATTGAGTCTTCATCAGTGTCAACGATCACATCATCGGTACACGTCTATCGAGAGGGGACAAATACCGGCAAATACAGAAAAGACACGATCAATGCAATGCACAATATGATGCATGCTATGACATGGCAATATGAATGTGTTTTGAGCTAATGCAACTAGCAACAGATTAAATGAAGTTGGTTTGAATATAAAATTCAAATTCAAACTCCATATGTGATTATTCAAATGCCATTTAATTGATTTGTGCTAAACAGCACCTATAAGTTGTTCTAACATGCATGAAAATGGTACAGATGGATTCCTTGAATTTTTCTGATAATTTTTCATATATAAATTATTTAATTTGGAGTTACGGTTAATTTTCTATGATTTATTGAAGTTTTAGGCATTTTCTGGAATTATAAATCATTTCCTAATTTATTTAATTCCAGAAATACTTTACTGCGTCAGCATGACGTCGGCATGACGTCAGCAAGTCAACAGGGGCCGGTCAGGGTCAAACCTGACGTGTGGGGTCCACACGCCAGTGACACAGGGGCTAATCCCGCGTTGACCCGGGCTTTGACCCACTACGGGGCCCACTGTCAGTGGCTGTGGGGGGTGTTTAGAGCGTCATTAGTGCTAATTAGGCGTGCCACATCGGCAGTCGCCGGGGTTTCGCCGGCGGCGACCATTCCGCACGGCGGGGGAGCGCCGGACTTGCGCTAGGGGCATCGGATCGACGCGCCAAGGGCACCAGGAGGTAGCCCGCGCCCGTGCGCATCTAGGGGAACCAACGGAAGGTGCGGGGGTGGCCGGAATCAGCAACGGCGGCGAGCGAGGCGGCGGCCGGAGCTCGGGCGAGGTCGGGTTTGGCATTCAGGGGCACGGGAGGGAAGCTAGTGGCGGCTACGGGCTCCTGGAGACGTGTTGGGTGCGGTGGTGTGCTCGGCTTCGAGCTGCAACGGCTCCAGCCACGGCGGTGACGAGGCACGGCGGCGGCGAGCTCTCGGGTCCGGCGGAAGCAATGGCTAGAGCGGCCCAACGGCATGGGAAGAAGAGGGGAACGGTTCAGTGGCTCACCGCGATTCTTCTGGTGCTGCTGGCGAGGCAGGGGAGGCACGGGGTCCGGCGAATCGACGGAGGGGAGCTTCGGTGGCCGGCGACGGAACAGCGATGGTGGCGGCGTTGCAGGGCTTCCGGAGGGCCGTGGGTCGGTGGGGAGGAAGGAGGGGGTCGAGGCGGAGCTCGTGGGTGTGTCGGAGAGGCTAGGGGTGGCCGGTGGCCACGAGAGAGCTCGTCGGCGGCGGCGGGTGTGTTCGGTGGCTGCGCGCGAGAGAGCTAGAGGAGGAGAGGAGCTCGGGGAGAGAGTGAGAGGCCTGGGGGGGTGCGTGGCGTCGCGGACGGGGTCCAGGGCAACGAGAGGAAGCAGGAGGTGGCTAGGGGGAAGCAGGAGGTGGCCGAGGCAGCGTCGGCGAGCGCCACGCCTCGCCTCTGTTCGTCCTCCTGGCAGAGGAGGAAGAGGACAAAGGAGGAGGAGGTGGGCTGGGCCGGCTGGGGGAGCTGGGCCGGTGGTGGCGCCAGGTAAGGTTTCTCTTCTCTCTCTGTCTTTTTCTAATTATTTCAGTTTT
>NC_057800.1:485622874-485635902 GCF_018294505.1 Triticum aestivum
AGCCTAAGGCAAATCACAGCAATCGATTGGCGGGGTCGATAGAATGGCATACTTGGACTTGGATGATGTGGATTACCTTGTTGAAGACAACGCAATGGATGAATTTGCTTATCACCGGAAATGGAAGAGACCCGTGGTAGAATGGCACATTGGCGGTGCAAGCTGGGAGCAAAATGCAAATGCTGGGAATGATTCTGGTAACTGGGGAAGAACCCAACAACAGAGAGTGAATTCACTGTTTGAAAAGATCATAGCATTGCCGAGGAAACTGAGAGCAAACCCAGTTAGTGCCGATGATAACACCTAGCGCTTGAGCGTGCTCTCAAGAACTTGAGCAATTCCATAATCATCAAGGTTTTACCAACATCCGTGTCAAGGGTCCGGTAACACAACTTACTACCATGATGAATGGTGATGGAGGATGCAGATGCAAAGGAAGATAACACCTTCTCAGGTTTCACCCTTGGCAGGGCCAAGGAAATAAAATCTGGATGATCGACCGAGAGACATTTAGCACTCCGCTTCTAATGTTCTCCTTGATGTGCTAGCGTATCCCATTCATTGAAATGGTTTGGTATCTAGAACATCAAGTAAAGGTCGGACTTCGGGAGCAATAGAATCCATAAGGAACAGTTACGGAGGTAAATCCTACGAAATCCTTATGGGGAGGTGGCCAACTTCCTCAAACAAGATACTACAAT
The DNA here is from genome assembly GCF_018294505.1 of Triticum aestivum. Classification (NCBI taxonomy): domain Eukaryota; kingdom Viridiplantae; phylum Streptophyta; class Magnoliopsida; order Poales; family Poaceae; genus Triticum; species Triticum aestivum. The sequence continues at coordinate 485,623,576 of NC_057800.1, forward strand.
AATAGGTCTTTCGGCTGGGTGGTGCTGGCCACGACATCCACTTTACCAGTTATCGAGGAACCAATATTATAGTTCTTGGGGAAATGTTCCAACCATCATATCTGCCTGAGATTCAGATCTGGTTGGTGTCAGAATATTCCAGACCCATCGAGTCTAGGAAGAAAAATGAAAGTTTGCAACACAAATCGACGAGATGACGTTGCGGGATTCTCGGAAGATGAACTACGATAGCAAGCTCCAAAACATGAGCTGGTGCTGCTACAAACATGTGAACACATTGTTCCAGACAAGCATGACCACAAAGTAGTCTTATAATAAAACACTACCGAGTTCAGGAGGGGGAACCATCAACGAGGGTATCGAAGTCCTTACATAAGTCCGGATTAGCTCTTATGAAGAAACTCCTTCTCCTTGAACAAATCAATCAGTGGCTTGGTGTGCTAGGGATACATATAGATTGAAGGTTGCAAGTCTTCAAACCACAGCATTCTTCGCACGTGTGCATGACTGATTTGGAATGATTCCAAAGAAATCAACATTGACTTTCTCGAATCCACGGCGGCAACTTGCATCAGATGCACATGAATTAAAGGAAGTCACTACCTTCATCCAAACATATGCTTCATGAGCTAGCATGAACAAATGCTTTCAAAAGTTTCCAACACTAGCTTAATGTTCAGCAAGATTATGAAGAAGACAGGGATGTTGTCAATGGGCACAACAACAATTCATCTGGGTTTCCTGTTAAAAGGAATTCCATAGTTAAGTGAACACGGTGATAGCATTGGTCAGACCAAAGATGTAATGGTGCATGCTCGGGGGATCAACCACGAATAAGACAACATTACGAGCATCGTGGGTACTGATTTGATTTGACGATAGCCCACACTCAAATCAAAGGATTGATAAGACAATAGGTCCAGCAACTGATCACAAGGACCAATCGATGAAGATATCATCTTTCTTCAACACACACTACACAAGAATATCCCTTAACATGAACTAAGTCGGACAAGCTTTTATCTTCCAACTCTCCAAGTTGTTGTTTAGCTTATCCAACTAGCTCAGGGTATCCAACGCGGATTCTTGGAGAAGGGGTGGTTTACAGGAATAAACCAACTTGATCACGAACTCAACATAGCGGTCAGGTGACAACCTGGTAATACTTCCGAGAAGATATTCAGAAAATCATGAACCACCGGTATGTTACTAAGCTCGAGAACAATCTCGCTTTTGAGGGCAAGACGATATGATCAAATGAGTGAGGACTTGACAAGATCCTAACTCATCAATCGAAGGGTGCACCGAAATAAGGACTAGGTAGCACAATCAACCTTAGGGTGACGATTCAATAATCAACACGCTAAGAATGAGGTTGTCGTCCATTTAACTACCAAGCAACGAGGTTGCTGGGAGTATAGATTTCACACATCACAATTCATTTGTCGGTATTCCGGTTGCAATAACACAGGAACCGAGGAATGAACAATGATGGTAAGAAGTATCACTGTACCAAGAGTTCATGGGATGATGTGCAATTCCTATAACAATCTCGATATAAAATATGTAATACTCCAAGGTAGAGCAGAACCAAAAGCTGGATTGGCATTTGATCTGCGGAATACAACTACTTTGACCCAATCCTAGATATGGAAGAGGTACTGGAGTTTGTTTCTCCTAGTCATTCCGGAATAGAATGGCTTGACAGACCACAAGAGTCATAGGCATCGATGAACGAACGCACGCCTACTCTTGACTATCAATTGATAGACGAGGGTCAGAATGCAACTAAAGAGAACAACTCAAAGGAACATGCGATTTTCTGAGTTGTGGATGCATGGTTTAGCATGTCGAACGAATTCCACATATTTCTTCCGGATAACCCATGCAGAAAGGTAGAACTGGCAGAGTCACAATGTAGAATCGAGAACCCATCGAGAGCACTCTGATTGTGATCTTTCGATCAGCGAGGAACATCTGCCATAAGCGATTCATAGTATTTGGAAGAAAGGAATACCACGAACATCGAGGACTAATGCAAAGGTTACTAATAACCTAAAGGAACGAGCAAAACTATCAACATGAAGCAAGTAGGGTGAATCTCGGGTTCAAAACCCAGGGATAGAATACCTATTACTAAGTAGCATCACGGGATGCTTTCGATAATGACGGCCAGAGTCATCACACTGGAACATAAATCATGGCTAGACTACTAGATGATCCCCTAAGACACCTAGGGTCATAATAATATTTCCAACATATACGCCGAGGCAACAAAGTACCTCAACTCACCGATTAGTGTGGTTAACCTGGCCTATGGGAACATTGAAACGGGAAGAAAGGATTTGCAAATGCATCAGACTACTTAGAAACCTGGGATGACTCGGACAGCATAACGGCTGTAAATGCTCAAAAGATTTGAGACAAGCACAAAAATGGTGGCATAACCACTCAGAAGCACAATATCAAGGTCTCGAGATCAATAATTAACATACAGAAGTAGTAGGAACTGAAACGAGGCTTAAGTCTAACAATCTATAAGTCTACGGATTAGTAACACGTGATCCTGATAGAAAAAAAAGATAGCCTAGTTCTTAATCCCCGTAGAAAAGATAAGATGACTCAGATCAGAAGGCATAAGGTATAAGGAGTAAAAAGAGCCTTACGTTCCATCCCACAATCAATTCCCTTATATAACTAAAGAATTTCTAGACTCAACTTCGACCAGTTTGGCTTGGTAATCCTACAGGCAGTCAAGCTCTGATACCAACGCTGTCAGGACCCCGACTCAATGCCACATCGATCTAGCATGTAACACCTCATATCACTTTGCGGCCTCACGCACGGTATTCCACGGGTGTCGCCTTACCTTAGCCCGGGACCGTTTGCGCCTTTTGGCACACGTATATGACAGTGTCGCTAGCATCCATATGATAAAGAGCCCGGGCTGACATGGCTAGTCGTAAACCCAAAGCGGCACAGACTTACAGGGACAGGCATCCATGACCCAGCATCGAACGTGTCGGTCATCAGCGAGTGAATCCAGGCTGTAGCACTGGGCTAGCAGGACTCCGGTGAACCGGGCTGTAGCAGGCTAACAGGACTCCGGTATTCATCGCGTGACATTTCCCCGAAGGGACAGACACAGGAACGAAGAAGGACACATGCCGGCCAGCCTAAGTGTTCCGGAGCAGTAGCAAGCTACCATGGCTCAGTGGAAGCACTAGGAGACATTTCCCGGTAAGAGAGGCTACTAAAGATAAACAACTAGATGGTCAGATCCCACACATACCAAGCATTTCAGTAACATACACACAATATGCTCGATATGTGCAATACAACATGGCATCACAACATGACTCTATGACTCAAGTAATCTATTCAATAGGCTCCGAGGAGCGAGATATTACAAACATGGGTCTCATGACCCAACATTCAGAGCATACAAATCAAGCACAAGCGGAAGCTATCATGTCTGAGTACAGACATCTATAAATGAAAAAGGCTGAGAAGCCTGACTATCTACCAAATCCTGCCGAGGGCACAAGATCGTAGCTGAGGTATCAAGCTAAACGTCGAAGACCACGCGGAAATACTAGTGAGACTGAAGTCTCTCTACAAAAACATAAAGTAGGCAAACGTGAGTACAAATGTACCCAGCAAGACTTACATCAGAACTAACTACATATGCTTCATTATCAACAAAGGGATGGTGGGGTTTAACTGCAGCAAGCCAGCTTTGACTCGGTGGCTATCCTGAACTACGACTGCGAGTAACTTTTTTGAGGTGGCGCACACGAGTCCACATATTCACCATATCAATACACCACTATGGATCCGCTCCCGTCTCCCTACGAGAACGCCATCCATAGCACTCACGCTTATCTTGCGTATTTTAGAGTATCCACTTTCACTTGTCTATGAACTGATATAAGCAACCCAGAAGTCCTTTTCCGCGGACACGGCTATTCGAATAGATTAGGTTAACCCTGCAGGGGTGTACTTCTTCACACACGCTCTCACCACTTACCGCCGTTTACACGACATGTACTCGGCAACCTTCAAGCGGAAGCCCAACGTGGGGGTCGGCCACGGCCTGCCTAAACACTCAAGTCTCTAGTCCAGGTTTATCGCCTATTCGGGTTCCATCCATGAGGAGATCCGGCCGGAGTTTCGCTCACAGCCCCAAACGATGTGTACAGGGTTCCGTGACACCAAACGGGTGCCCGGTTTACCCGGCCACGTGCCTACCGCATCACAGCCCACCCCTACGGTCAGCGCTGCCCACGGCCTCCAGCATACTACAAACACCAGAAACTACTTGCAACTCCTGGACAGAGGACAAGGGTGATCAAGAAGCCGAGAGGGTCCATTGGTTTCGGGCCCAATGCGTGGTAGTAGCTGAATCATGGATCACAAACACAGAACTCAGTTCTTGAGGACGGCTGCAATGAGACAACCCACCATGTACTCCTACATGGCCTCTCACCGCTACCTTTACCAAATCGTGTTCACACACTTAGCTCACACACAGTAGGACAGGTTCACACGCCTCTGATTCATCCCCGATGAATCAGACCTGACTCAACTCTAAGCAATAGCAGGCATGACAAACAAACATGAATGAGTAGGCACATCAGGGCTCAAACAACTCCTACTCATGCTAGTGGGTTTCATCTATTTACTGTGGCAATGACAGGTCATGCAAAGGACAAAGGGGTTCAGCTACCGCAGCAAGTAACAGATGAATCGGTGTTGTCCTAATGCAGTAAAAGAGAGCAGGAGCGAGAGAGTAGGATTGTATCGGAATGAACAAGGGGGTTTTGCTTGCCTGGCACTTCTGAAGATAACATTGAGTCTTCATCAGTGTCAACGATCACATCATCGGTACACGTCTATCGAGAGGGGACAAATACCGGCAAATACAAAAAAGACACGATCAATGCAATGCACAATATGATGCATGCTATGACATGGCAATATGAATGTGTTTTGAGCTAATGCAACTAGCAACAGATTAAATGAAGTTGGTTTGAATATAAAATTCAAATTCAAACTCCATATGTGATTATTCAAATGCCATTTAATTGATTTGTGCTAAACAGCACCTATAAGTTGTTCTAACATGCATGAAAATGGTACAAATGGATTCCTTGAATTTTTCTGATAATTTTTCATATATAAATTATTTAATTTGGAGTTACGGTTAATTTTCTATGATTTATTGAAGTTTTAGGCATTTTCTGGAATTATAAATCATTTCCTAATTTATTTAATTCCAGAAATACTTTACTGCGTCAGCATGACGTCGGCATGACGTCAGCAAGTCAACAGGGGCCGGTCAGGGTCAAACCTGACGTGTGGGGTCCACACGTCAGTGACACAGGGGCTAATCCCGCGTTGACCCGGGCTTTGACCCACTACGGGGCCCACTGTCAGTGGCTGTGGGGGGTGTTTAGAGCGTCATTAGTGCTAATTAGGCGTGCCACATCGGCAGTCGCCGGGGTTTCGCCGGCGGCGACCATTCCGCACGGCGGGGGAGCGCCGGACTTGCGCTAGGGGCATCGGATCGACGCGCCAAGGGCACCAGGAGGTAGCCCGCGCCCGTGCGCATCTAGGGGAACCAACGGAAGGTGCAGGGGTGGCCGGAATCAGCAACGGCGGCAAGCGAGGCGGCGGCCGGAGCTCGGGCGAGGTCGGGTTTGGCGTTCGGGGGCACGGGAGGGAAGCTAGTGGCGGCTACGGGCTCCTGGAGACGTGTTGGGTGCGGTGGTGTGCTCGGCTTCGAGCTGCAACGGCTCCAGCCACGGCGGTGACGAGGCACGGCGGCGGCGAGCTCTCGGGTCCGGCGGAAGCAATGGCTAGAGCGGCCCAACGGCATGGGAAGAAGAGGGGAACGGTTCAGTGGCTCACCGTGATTCTTCTGGTGCTGCTGGCGAGGCAGGGGAGGCACGGGGTCCGGCGAATCGACGGAGGGGAGCTTCGGTGGCCGGCGACGGAACGGCGATGGTGGCGGCGTTGCAGGGCTTCCGGAGGGCCGTGGGTCGGTGGGGAGGAAGGAGGGGGTCGAGGCGGAGCTCGTGGGTGTGTCGGAGAGGCTAGGGGTGGCCGGTGGCCACGAGAGAGCTCGTCGGCGGCGGCGGGTGTGTTCGGTGGCTGCGCGCGAGAGAGCCAGAGGAGGAGAGGAGCTCGGGGAGAGAGTGAGAGGCCTGGGGGGGTGCGTGGCGTCGCGGACGGGGTCCAGGGCAACGAGAGGAAGCAGGAGGTGGCTAGGGGGGAAGCAGGAGGTGGCCGAGGCAGCGTCGGCGAGCGCCACGCCTCGCCTCTGTTCGTCCTCCTGGCAGAGGAGGAAGAGGACAAAGGAGGAGGAGGTGGGCTGGGCCGGCTGGGGGAGCTGGGCCGGTGGTGGCGCCAGGTAAGGTTTCTCTTCTCTCTCTGTCTTTTTCTAATTATTTCAGTTTTCTATTTTGCAGGTTTGTTTTGAATTTGGTTTTGAAACCAATTCAATTTATTTTGCTTCTGACAATATTTTTAGGAGCTAAAAGAATTTAAACAATGCTCCACAAAATATTTCAGAATTATTGGACCTATATTTATTTAATAGTAGATATAAATCCAATTCAAATAATTATTGATTTAATTCAAATGCCCAAATTAAATGTTTCTGAGACACCAAAAATATTGGTTTGGATTTTTACCTCTTGCCAATATTTCCAGAGGATATCAGGAACATTTTCTTGGACACATTTGAGAAGATTTAATTGTTGGTTATTTTTAGAGGTTTCTGAGGCTTTGAAAATTCCTCAATTCAAATTTCATTTGAATTTAAACATGATGCAGCAAGAGGTCTAGCCTAGTGCATTACCAGAAGCTAGGGATGTGACAGAAGGAAGGGGGCGCCCCCCCTCCCTAGTCCAATTCGGACCAGCCCATGGGGAGGGGTGCGACCACCCTTTGAGGCCTTTCTCTCCTTTCCCGTATGGCCCATTAAGGCCCAATACGAATTCCCTTAACTCCCCGGTGTCATGGTTCTAACTCTGACAGTGATGTAGGGGGGTATGTATGGAGAGGCTAGATCTCAGCTATTGGGAAGTTGTAAACACACCAAGATGTACGAGTTCAGGCCCTTCGCGGAGGAAGTAACAGCCCTACGTCTCGGTGCCCGGAGGCGGTCAATTGGATTACTGGCGTGTGAATAACAGGGGTGCCGACCCTTCATACTGAGGAGGGGGTGGCTTATATAGAGTTCACCGGCCCCCTCCTGCCCTCAGTAATGCAGGGTTTAAGGTACATTTAAGGTCGGGCGTTACTGGTAACGCCCCTAATAAAGTGTTATAATGACCATAAAGAATACTTAACAGCTGACCGTTTGCCTGTGGAGTGACTACAGGTCTCCTGGCGGTTGAGCGGTTGGCTTCATGGTCGAGTGATAGCTTTCTGGTCGAGTGTCTTGAATCCGTCGAGTGGGATACCTTGAAGTCGATTGAAAGGCGACTTCTCCTAGGGATGTCCTAGGGTAGGGCACTTTTGGACAGGTCCGTGCCCCTACCCTAGGTATATAGCTTCAACATTAGCCCCCGAATGGATCGAGGTTAGAGTGGGGAAAGAGTTGGAGATCTTTCCGATTGATTCTTCGGGCTACGTGAGCGCCTCGTTTTTGGGTCAATCGTCACGGATGACGTTGCCAACCTTTTTCAGTCGCCTTGATCCATTCCAGGCCTTTCGTCGAGTGAATTTCTTTGCTTGCGACGTACTGAGCGCCGGCGCGATCGGGGTCTTCTGTTTTGACAAGTAGTTCTGTGGCCCGCGGATGTCGCAGGATTCGGATTTTGGGAAGCGCGCGGGGCGGGAGCAGCCGCAGTAATCGGAAGCGATAAAGTGGAAGCTCCTCGATCCCCGCGTCGCCCTTTTTGCCACGTACTGCGCACGCGTCTGCTGCGGGATTTGACTGGATAGCCTAGGCCTACCAGTCAGCCACTCGGAAGCGGTCCCTTATAAATCGCCGGCTCAGGGTTTCCAAGCAGTGCGCTCTCTTCTCCTCCTTTCTTCCGCCTCTCTCACTTCGCAAGTCCCTCCGCCACCTCCGTTCCCGCCCCAGCGTAGCAGGCCCGTGCGAGACTTCGCCGGCGACGATGACGAAGAGCAAGACCTCCGCTCTGGAGCGCGCGAAGAAGGCGGTGGCGGCAGGGAAAGGGCAGAGGTCAACTCGGGGCGGATCCTCCTCCAGGACCGCTCTGCCCAAAGGTTGGATTCAGGGCGACTAGATGCCGTCAGTGCTCCATCAAGAGGATCTTGACGACATGATCGAGGGGGGAGTCATCCCCCACCAAGCCGCGTGTCTTCCGGGGGGAGAGATCGAACCTCAACCCCATGACGGGGAGTGCGTGCTCCTAGCCACCCACATCGACCGAGGGTTTTCTCTGCCGCCCCATCACTTTTTCCGGAGTTTCCTGAATTTCTTCGGAGCGCAGCTCCATCACTTCACTCCCAACTCCATCGTATACCTTGCTGCTTACATTTCCATGTGCGAGGCTTTCTTGGGTTACCGCCCCCATTGGGGACTCTTCAAGCACATCTTTACCTGTCGCTCTCAATCGGTCAAGAAGGCCAAGTCGAGTGACGAGAGGACGCAGGTGATCCAGCTGTGCGGGGGCCTGGCGATCCAGGCGAGGGGGAAGAGTTGTTTTCCTTCCATCACTTTCCCGGAGTCGGTTCGCGGTTGGTAGGCAACCTGGTTCTACTGTCAAGACCAGGCGACCCCAGGGCAGTCAACTGGACTTCCTCCATTCTCTCTCGACCGAGCTGTAAAGCCCGCTTCTCTGAAAGTGTCGCCGGACGAAAGGGCCCAGGTCAAAGTGTTGGCGGGTCGAGTGGTTGAGCTCGTCCGAGAGGGTGTGACTGGTATGGACCTGCTGGAGGTCTTCTTCCGGAGGCGTATCCAACCGCTCCAGGCCCGTGACCACCCGATGTGGCTGTACGCGGGCCTTGACGACACCACTCGGGTCCACCCGGAGGAGGTCACCGACGAGATGCTGAAGGGGTGGCTGTCGAGCATTACGGGGAACAAAGACAACCCCCGAGGAGCCAGGAGGGTGGTTCCACTCGACAATTCGTACGAGGTGGACCAGGTATGTCTTTATGTTCCCGACTGAAATCTTGCTTTCTGCATTGGTCTTCTTTGAGTTGGTCGATTGACTTTCGTCTTGTCCATTGTTTTCCAGGCGACCACCGAGATGTACTCGACGCCCAACGGGGCTCAGGGGCCAACCGAGGAAGGGGAGGCGAGCGGAGGTGAGAGCGGGGATGACCAAGGCGAGTGGGAGTCCGGCGGTGAAGGAGAGGGAGACGACAATGTCGACTCCAGCGAAGAGGAGGAGGAGGAGGAGGCCGAACCCCCTCGCCCAGAGGGGCGGTCCAAGCACACACACGACCCAGCGCGGGAGCGTGGCAAGGCGACTGCTTCTGTTGGGCAGTCGTCGAAACGCCCTCGGACCTCTTCTCCTACGCCGACTGGGAAGGTCCCCAAGCTCCCACGCACGACGCTGCCCAAGCCGCCCAAGGCTCTACCCAAGATGAAGATAGCTGTCCCTACCAATTCTGGGTAATAATAAGACTTGTTTTCCTTCGTCGACCATGGACAGATCCTTGGTCGATTCATTGAGCCAACCGATTGACTTTTGAGTTTTGCAGTGCTACTACTTCTGAAGTCTCCGCCAAGGGTGACGACCAAGAGATGGAGGATGCTGTTACCTCCAACCCTGGTACGGTTACTGACGTTCTGTATTGAGTCGACTGATCATTTACTGCAACTCTGGTCGACTGAACTTTTCCTTTGTAGCCCCTCCTCATGTTATCGACCTCCCGGATGACAACGACAACGGTCTGTTGAGAGTGAGGAGGCACAAGAGGGCGTTGGCTGACAAGACCCCCCAATCCGCTCCGACGTCCGAGGCCGTGGCTCGGGATGGTGGTGACGCTGCTCGGGCTTCTGTGACCTTCGCCGTTCCTCTGGCGAGTGCGCGGCCCTCGTTGTCGACTGCGGATCCATCTTCACTTTTTGCCGCATACCCCGTCCCTGAGGACCAAGCGGTTGCTGCAAAGGAAGCTATACGCCAGGCGGGGATCATGATGGAGCAAGTGAAGATGGCTCAGGAGGCCAGCCAAGCAGCCCATGACGCGAGTTCGGCTCTTCAGAGCAACGTCCAGGTCAGTCGACTCAACACTTGGTCTGTTATGATATGCTGTTTGAAGAGTCTCTTTTCCGAAGATCTTTTGTATCTGTACACCCACTGGGTGTGTCTGCCAATCTTTGGACGAGTGGGGGCACGCTAAGTGCACCCACCGGGTGTAGTCCCCGAGACTACGATGGACTACTGGCAGTCGATTGTAGTCTTTACATTGTGTTGCTCTAGCTGTATTTCTTCACTAGGTTTGGTCGGTCCAGGTCGAGTGGAACTGTATCCGGTCGACTGCGGGCAGTCGACTTTTTCTCTCTTTTTTTTGGTCGAACTAGTGGGGGCACGCTGAGTGCACCCACTGGGTGTAGTCCCCGAGACTACTGTCGAATGTTTTTTGATTCGGCTGTGGTCTTAGAAACGTCATCATTGTCTCTTAGTTACTCGGAAGCAACTTATCTTGGACGTCTGTCGACTGATTTTTTCTTTTTGCAGAAATCTTGCGAACTTGTAGCTCGCTATACTGAGTTGGAGAATCAGCAGATCCAGCTCGACCTTAACTTGAAGCTTGCTCAGGAGAACTTGAAGAAGGCGCAAGAAGAAGCAAAAGGTATGGCTGGTGAGGTTCTCCATTCTTAACGGGTGACTTTTCTTTCTCGTCCATTCTTGATGTTGGTTCCACTCGACGCGCCGCAGATAAACTGAAGGAAGCTCTGAAGAAGAAGGACCAAGATCTTGCAGAGGCACAGAAGGAGGCCTCGAGCAAAACGAAGCTCGCGGAAGAGAAACTGGCTTCGGTCGGAGCTCTTGAACAGGAGAACTCCAGACTGAAGACTGCTCTCGAGGCAGCTAATTGGGACGCTAGTCGACTGAAGAAAGAGAAGATGGCACTGCATGACAAGGCGGGTGAGCTGTCGGGGAAGGTAAAAGATCTGGAGGCTTATCTTGGTGGACTCGCCAAGAAGCTGTTTGTCATGCTCGAAGGTACTTATTCCAACCCGGCTGTCTTGTAGTTGTCGAGCCTGCGTACGGCCACTGTCTTACCCTTGAATCGTGTTTGCAGAATTCTGCCAGAACTTTGAAGAGGTGACCAGTCGAGTGGAACCAGGATTGGACCCTGTTAACTCTCTCATGAAGGACGAGGCTGCAATGAACGTGCTCCATCTGGAGTCTCGTACTGCCAGCGTCGTTGACTATCTGGCTTGGCTGAAAGTTGTGATGTCGCGGATCGACGCGTCCCTCTGGCCTGGGACAACGCTTCAAAACGACCTTGAGTCTCTAATGGCTCGACTTAACGAAGTCCCAGGTCGAGTGGCGGAGTGGAAGAAATCTTCAACTAGATGTGGTGCTGATGTCGCTCTGTCCCTGGTCCGCGTCCTTTGCAAGGAGGCGTGAGAAGAAAAGCTGGCGGCCATCCAAGTCGCCAATACCAGGAAGCATAGCTTTCAAGACTTCATGGAGACCTTCATCGCCGCTGCCACCCGTATTGCCGATGGGATCGACTTGGACGAGTTCGTCGCCCCTTCCAGTCCTCCTCCCGAGGAGTGAAAAAACTTTAAATTTACCTCGGAATGCCGAGTGGATTTGTAACCATTAAACTCTGCCTTAAATTTGCCTCGGGATGCCGAGTGGACTTCTAATAGTTATACTTTGCCGAGCCGAGGGCTCGAGTACTTTGAGGTCTGGGACCTTTCAGGCTTTATCTGAAATTGATTTCTCGTTGGACATCTTCGTGGTTTGATTCGTCGAGTGGAACTTAATCTTCACTCGGAGTTAGCAGTCGACTCGCGGATTGGGCTAAGTCTTGTACTTAGGCGAGCACTGGGCTGTAGCTAAGCCTCCGAGTGGGAGGTTTGCTCTTCACTCGGTAGAATTTTTTCAAACTTAGGCGAGTGCCTGACTGCAGCTAAGTCTCTAAGTGAGAGAACTTAGGCGAGTGCTGGGCTGCAGCTAAGTCCCCGAGTGGGAGGTTTGCTCTTCACTCGGTAGAATTTTTTCAAACTTAGGCGAGTGCCTGACTGCAGCTAAGTCTCTAAGTGAGAGAACTTAGGCGAGTGCTGGACTGCAGCTAAGCCCCCGAGTGGGAGGATCGCTCTCCACTCGGTAGGATTTTTTCAAACTTAGGCGAGTGCCGGACAGCAGCTAAGTCTCT
>NC_057800.1:485636242-485636621 GCF_018294505.1 Triticum aestivum
CTCTAGGCGAGAGAACTTAGGCGAGTGCTGGACTGCAGCTAAGCCCCCGAGTGGGAGGATCGCTCTCCACTCGGTAGGATTTTTCCAAACTTAGGCGAGTGCCGGACTGCAGCTAAGTCTCTAGGCGAGAGAACTTAGGCGAGTGCTGGACTGCAGCTAAGCCCCCGAGTGGGAGGATCGCTCTCCAGTCGGTAGGATTTTTTCAAACTTAGGCGAGTGCCGGACTGCAGCTAAGTCTCTAGGCGAGAGAACTTAGGCGAGTGCTGGACTGCAGCTAAGCCCCCGAGTGGGAGGATCGCTCTCCACTCGGTAGTATATTTTCAAACTTAGGCGAGCATTGGGCTGCAGCTAAGCCCCCGAGTGGGAGGTTTGCTCTCCA
>NC_057800.1:485636914-485648387 GCF_018294505.1 Triticum aestivum
GCAACTAAGTCTCTAGGTGGGAGAACTTAGGCGAGTGCTGGACCGCAGCTAAGCCCCTGAGTGGGAGGATCGCTCTCCACTCGGTAGGATTTTTTTTTCAAACTTAGGCGAATGCCGGACTGCAGCAAAGTCTCTAGGTGGGAGAACTTAGGCGAGTGCTAGACTGCAGCTAAGCCCCCGAGTGGGAGGATCGCTCTCCACTCGGTAGGGTTTTTTTTTCAAACTTAGGCGAAGCGGATTCGCAGCTAAGTCACCCACTGGGGGATTTCATAAGCAAACAGGAGTGACAGCAATTATTGAAACACTCTTGCCTTTGATAAAAATAAACTGCAACAATTTTTCTTATTACATCTCGTCCAAGGGAGAGCTCAAGTGTAAAAGGGGCGGAGTAGTTCCGCATTCCAAGCTCGTGGCTCGTTGACCTGGCGATCAACATTGTAGAGGTGATACGCTCCATTGTGGAGGACTTTGGTGATGATGAAGGGGCCTTCCCAAGTAGGAGCAAGCTTGTGTGGTTTCTGTTGATCCACTCGGAGGACCAAATCTCCTTCTTGGAAGGCTCGACTCTTCACATTCCGGGCGTGGAATCGACGCAAGTCTTGCTGATAAATGGTCGATCTGATCATGGCCATCTCCCACTCTTCTTCTAGGAGGTCGACTGCGTCTTGCCGGGCCTGTTCTGCTTCATCTTCGATGTAAAGCTCGACTCGGGTCGCGTTGTGAAGAGGATCACTTGGCAGAACCGCTTCGGCTCCATAAACCAGAAAGAATGGAGTTCTTCCAGTCGACCGTTTAGGGGTGGTCATCAATCCCCACAGAACAGACGGAAGCTCGTCGACCCAAGCACCTGCCGCATGCTTGAGATCACGCATCAGTCGAGGCTTTAGTCCTTTGAGAATCAGACCATTTGCTCTTTCAGCTTGTCCGTTCGACTGGGGATGGGCGACCGATGCGTAGTCGACTCGAGTGCCTTGAGAGGCGCAAAAAGCTCTGAACTTGTCCGAATCGAAGTTTGACCCATTGTCAGTGATGATGCTATGCGGGACTCCATATCTGAATGTTAGCCCTCTGACGAAACTGATAGCAGTGCAAGCATCAAGATTCTTGATAGGCTTAGCTTCGATCCATTTGGTAAACTTGTCGACTGCCACAAGCACATGAGTGAAACCACTTCTGCCTGTTTTCAATGGACCAACCATGTCTAGTCCCCAAACAGCAAAGGGCCAGATGAGTGGAATGGTCTTCAGGGCTGATGTAGGCTTGTGTGACATGTTGGAGTAGAACTGGCATACTCCACACTTGTCGACTATCTCTTTTGCCATCTCATTTGCTCTAGGCTAGTAAAATCCCGCTCGGTATGCTTTAGCCACAATGGTCCGAGAGGACGCATGGTGACCACAGGTCCCCGAGTGGATATCGTCAAGGATTACCTGACCTTCTTTCGGTGTTATGCACTTCTGACCGATTCCAGTCGCGCTTTCTCTATACAACTGCCCATTTATGACTGTGAAGGCCTTGGATCGGCGGACGGTCTATCAAGCCTCTTCCTCGTCCTCTAGGAGCTCTTTCCTTAGGATATACACGATGTATGGTATCGTCCAGTCGGGAGTGATTACCAAGACTTCCATGATTAGGTCGACCACAGCAGGAACTTCGACTTCAGTCGGATCTGTGGCACTTTTCGGTTGTGGGGCTTCTTCTGTGAAAGGATCCTCCTGGACTGACGGCGAGCGGATGTGCTCCAAAAACACATTGCTGGGAATGGCTTCTCTCTTGGAGCCTATCTTTGCCAGATCATCAGCTACTTGATTTTTCAGTCGGGGGATGTGATGAAGCTCTAACCCCTCGAATTTCTTTTCTAGCTTTCTCACTGCGTTGCAATAGCCAGTCATGGCCGGACTTCTGACGTCCCACTCCTTCATCACCTGATTAACCACCAAATCTGAGTCACCATAGACCATGAGGCGACGAACGCCGAGTTAAATGGCCATGCGCTACCCATACAAAAGTGCTTCATACTCTGCTTCATTATTGGAGGAATCGAAGTGAATCTAGAGAACATATCTGAGCTTATCTCCTCGGGGGGAGACTAGAACTACTCCAGCACCGGAACCATTCAGCATCTTTGATCCATCGAAGAACATGGTCCAGTGCTCCGAGTGAACTTGAGTCGGAAGTTGCTGTTCAATCCACTCGGCGACGAAATCTGCAATTGCTTGGGACTTGATGGCCTTCTTTGCTTCAAACTCTATATCTAAGGGAAGGAGTTCAATCGCCCACTTGGCCACTCGACCAGTTGCATCTCTGTTATGCAGAATCTCTGACAATGGGGCGTCGCTGACGACTGCAATGGAGTGGTCAGAGAAGTAATGTGCAACCTTCTTCGTGGTCATGTAAATCCATATACAAGCTTCTGGTAGTGAGGGTATCTTTGTTTTGAAGGGGTCAAAACTTCAGACAGATAATAGACTGGGCGCTGAACTCTGAAGGCCTTTCCTTCTTCTTCCCGCTCGACCGTAGGTACTGCACTGACAACTTGTCCTGTGGCTGCAATGTAAAGCAGCAGAGGCTCTTTGCTGATTGGGGCAGTGAGCACCGGCTGGGTGGTGAGCAGAGCTTTGAGCTCTGCAAATGCTGCGTCAGCTTCTGGAGTCCACTCAAACTTGTCAGACTTCTTCATCAGTCGGTAAAGAGGCAACGCCTTTTCACCGAGACGAGAAATGAATTGACTTAGAGAGGCCAAGCAGCCTGTAAGCTTTTGGACATCGTGCACACGTACAGGACGCTTCATCCGGAGTATGGTGCCAACCTTTTCAGGATTGGCATCGATCCCCCGTTCGGAAACGAGAAAACCGAGTAACTTTCCACCTGGAACTCCGAACGTGCACTTTGATGGGTTGAGCTTGATATCATACCTCCTGAGGTTGGCAAAGGTTTCAGCAAGGTTAGCCCGCAGGTCGGAACCTTTCCGTGATTTGACCACAATATCATCCATGTATGCCTCCACATTCCGACTGATTTGAGTGAGTAGACACTTCTGAATCATTCTCATGAACGTGGCTCCGGCGTTCTTGAGGCCGAACGGCATGGTGACGTAACAGAAGCATCCGAATGGAGTGATGAAAGCTGTTTTGATCTCATCGGGTCCATACAGACGGATCTGATGGTACCCGGAATAGGCATCTAGAAAATACAATCTCTCGCATCCCGCAGTCGAGTCGACTATTTGGTCGATGCGAGGGAGGGGAAAGTGATCTTTCGGGCAGGCCCGATTGATATGTTTGAAATCAATGCACATGCCAAGTGACTTGTCCTTCTTGGGGACCATGACAACATTGCCGAGCCACTCGGAATGGTAGATCTCTCGGATGAACTCCGTTGTTAAGAGCCGAGCCACCTCCTCGCCAATAGCTTTCCTCTTCTGGACGGCGGACCGTCGAAGATGTTCTTTCACAGGCTTGAACTTCGGGTCGACTCGTAGACAGTGCTCAGCCAGCCCCCTGGGAACTCCAGGCATGTCAGAAGGCTTCCATGCGAAGACGTCCCAGTTCTCATGGAGGAACTGGATGAGCGCTTCTTCCTATTTGGAGTCGAGCGTCGTCGAGATGTGAGTCGGAGCAGCGTCGGGGTCAGTCGGGTGAATGTGAGCTGTCTTAGTTTCACCGGACGACTGAAAAGCAGATTCTGAAGCAGGCTTCTTGGCTCATAGCAATTCATTCGGATCAACATTCTTCTGGTACTCTTGCAGCTCAACAACTGCCATCTGAGCGTCAGCAATCTTCGATCCTTTCTGAAAACACTCCTCAGCTTTCTTCCTATTGCAGGTAACGGTGATCATGCCTTTGGGGCCAGGCATCTTCAGTTTGAGGTACACGTAACATGGCCGAGCCATGAAGCATCCGTAAGCTGGCCTGCCCAGAATGGCATGATAGGCACTTTGGAAGTCAACAACCTCGAATGTCAACTTTTCCTTGCGGTAATTCTTTGAATCACCGAAAACCACATCGAGAGCAATCTGTCCGAGTGACACGGCCTTCTTCCCAGGAATGACTCCATGGAAGCTCATGTTACTGGTACTGAGTCTGGACATCGGAATGCCCATCCCTTTCAATCTTTCAGCATATAGTATGTTCAAGCCACTGCCACCATCCACCAGGACTTTGGTCAGTCGAGTGCCTTCGACAACTGGGTCGACCACCAAAGCTTGCCTCCTAGGGGTAGCAATGTGCGTAGGGTGATCGGACTGGTCGAATGTGATGGCAGTCTGCGACCATTTCAGATAACTGGGTGTCGCCGGAGCAACCATGTTCACCTCACGGTTAATGACTTTCAGTCGACTTTTGCTCTCGACATCAGCAAAAATCATCAGGGTGGAATTGATTTGGGGGTATCCATCGTCACTATCTTCCTTGTCCCCGACTCTGTCCGACTCTTTTTCCTTATCCTTGGGCTGTTTGCCCTGAAACTGCTGGATCAGGAGCCGACACTGTCGAGTGGTATGCTTTGGGTAAATAAAATTACCCTCTTCATCTTTCTTGGTGTGGATGTGACATGGTAGATCCAAAACATCGTTTCCATCCTGATCCTTGACTTTCTTGGGCTTCCAGGTGCCCTTGGGTTTTCCCTTGAAGTTTCCTTGGGCTACGGCCAGGGCCTCCCCAGGAGCGGCTGGCTCGGCCTTCCGCTTCTGTTTCCGACTGGAGTTTCCTCCGGTTTCTTGGGAGACTGCCTTGTGCTTGCTACTCCGGAGTCGGTCCTCGTCTTCACCATTAGCGTACTTGGTGGCAATCTCATCATCCGATTCAGAGACATCTCTCCAGTTTGACCGAACTTCAGATTCAACTCTCTGTATTTAACGCCCTCCTTGAAGGCACAAACTGCTTGATGGTCTGGCACATTCTCGACTGAGTGATGCAGTGTGATCCACCTCTGGATGTATTCCCTCAGAGTTTCATTCGGCTTCTGCACGCAAGACCGCAACTCTGTAAGGCCTGCGGGTCGCTTGCATGTTCCTTCAAAGGTTGTGATAAACACTCAGGAGAGGTCCTCCCAGGTGTAAATACTGCTGGGCGCCAACTGATTTAGCCACGCTCTGGCTGAGCCCTCTAACATGAAAGGCAAATGCTTCATGGCCACCTCATCATTGCCACCGCCAATCTGGACGGCCACTCGGTAATCTTCGAGCCAAGTGTCAGGCTTAGATTCGCCGGTGAACTTGCTGATTCCAGTCACCAGCCTGAAATTGGGAGGAATCACTACGGCTCTGATGGCTCGACTGAAACACTCTGGCCCTGAAGCACGTGCTCTGCTGCTAGCAGGCGCATCTCTGTTGTGGCCCTCTCGATGAGCTCTGTTCCTGTCAACCAGACCTTGAATGAGGATGGATCTCACATCAAAGCCCGGGTCTCTGGGGTCGACTGGAATCCTCTGCCCAACACTATGAGGGCGTCTGTCATCTTGCCATCGAGGCGCATCTGACCCACTCCTCGGGGGAGGGGTTGGCACTCGACGTCGATCATCATGGTCGAATCGGTGATCATACTGCTCATTCCTCTTGTAACGATCAGGCCGGTCACCATGTCCCTCACGCCTCGGGGGCGATCTCGGGCTGTGAGCCAACTCGACTGTATCCGTCGCGACGGATCGACTGTGGATCCTGTTCCGCGACTGAGAGACAGCAGAATTCTGGTTTCCCACCGCCCGGAGCAGCGCTCTTATCTGCAACAAGCCCCTGCCCGCCTCCGACTGGGAGGGCTGAATTTATTCTGCTATACGGGACGCAGCGGCCAAATTCTGAACTGGGGTTCGGTATACCTGCCGCGGCGGGAAGAGCTGACGCCGACTGGACTCGGGACCTTGCTGACGTCGACTGGAGTCGGGAGCCCGCCGACGCGCTTGCTCGTCGAGTGTCCGCTGGAGATTCTCCAGTCGAGTGCGCTCGGCCAGGTTAGCCAAGCGCGCGTCCTCCAAGGCCCGGGCCTCGGGGGTTTCTCCGATAATAGGGGTGTGGAGCGCGTCCATGTTCCGACGGCGAAGCTCCTCTCGCTGCGATGATGTGAGAGGTTCGGGGAGATACTCATCATGGGGATGCGACGGGTCGCCCCCACCCGTGCCTCCACCAGCGCGAGGGAAACCAGGAGGACTGTGCGTCCCATCGACCGCCAGAACCTCAGCCGCTGGGTCGCTACTGTCGCACTCGGATGCGGTCTCCGCGGAGCCAGTTGACAGGTCGAACAGGCCGCAGAGGGATTCGTCGGGCTCGATCGCCGCGACTTGCGGGGTGGCTGACTGGCGAGCCACGGCATGGCTCACCCACCTCTGAAGTCTCGACCGACCGGAGTGCTTACGCCGGTGGGAGACCGAGCGAGGGGACGATACGGGGGCCGACCAATACTGGGTCGACGGCTGTCGCAGAAGGACGCCACGAACGCCTGCACGGAAATGCGTCGCGCCGCGGACGGGGAGCGCGTCGATGTCGAGTGGTGCCTCCTGGAGCCAGGCGGAGTCGTCGGCGATGAACGTGAGTGCGCCGAGACGGATCTCGCGGCCCTCCACCAAAACTCCGCACGAAACCATGATCGAAGGGATCGAAAAAATCGCAACTTCTCCAATTAGGCGCTAAGATTCCGGCCCCATGGTGGGCGCCAACTGTCGTGGTTCTAACTCTGACAGTGATGTAGGGGGGTATGTATGGAGAGGCTAGATCTCAGCTATTGGGAAGTTGTAAACACACCAAGATGTACGAGTTCAGGCCCTTCGCGGAGGAAGTAACAGCCCTACGTCTCGGTGCCCGGAGGCGGTCGATTGGATTACTGGCGTGTGAATAACAGGGGTGCCAACCCTTCATACTGAGGAGGGGGGTGGCTTATATAGAGTTTGACGGCCCCCTCCTGCCCTCCGTAATGCAGGGTTTAAGGTACATTTAAGGTCGGGCGTTACTGGTAACGCCCCTAATAAAGTGTTATAATGACCATAAAGACTACTTAACAGCTGACCGTTTGCCTGCGGAGTGATTACAGGTCTCCTGGCGGTCGAGCGGTTGGCTTCATGGTCGAGTGATAGCTTTCTGGTCGAGTGTCTTGAATCCGTCGAGTGGGATACCTTGAAGTCGATTGAAAGGCGACTTCTCCTAGGGATGTCCTAGGGTAGGGCGCTTTTGGACAGGTCCGTGCCCCTACCCTAGCTATATAGCTTCATCACCCGGTACTCCCGAAAATACCCGAATCACTCGGAACCTTTCCGATGTCCGAATATAGTCGTCCAATATATCAATCTTTACGTCTCGACCATTTCGAGACTCCTCGTCATGTCCCCGATCTCATCCGGGACTCCGAACTCCTTCGGTACATCAAAACACATAAACTCATAATATAACCGTTATCGAACTTTAAGCGTGCGGACCCTACGGGCTCGAGAACTATGTAGACATGACCGAGACACGTCACCGGTTAATAACCAATAGCGGAACCTAGATGCTCATATTGGCTCCTACATATTCTACGAAGATCTTTATCAGTCAAACCGCATAACAACATACGTTGTTCCCTTTGTCATCGGTATGTTACTTGCCTGAGATTCGATCGTCGGTATCTCAATACCTAGTTCAATCTCGTTACCGGCAAGTCTCTTTACTCGTTCCGTAATACATCATCCCGCAACTAACTCATTAGTTGCAATGCTTGCAAGGCTTATAGTGATGTGCATTACCGAGTGGGCCCAGAGATACCTCTCCGACAATCGGAGTGACAAATCCTAATCTCGAAATACGCCAACCCAACAAGTACCTTCGGAGACACCTGTAGAGCACCTTTATAATCACCCAGTTACGTTGTGACGTTTGGTGGCACACAAAGTGTTCCTCCGGTAAACGGGAGTTGCATAATCTCATAGTCATAGGAACATGTATAAGTCATGAAGAAAGCAATAGCAACAAACTAAACGATCAAGTGCTATGCTAACGGAATGGGTCAAGTCAATCACATCATTCTCTAATGATGTGACCCCGTTAATCAAATGACAACTCATGTCTATGGCTAGGAAACTTAACCATCTTTGATTCAACGAGCTAGTCAAGTAGAGGCATACTAGTGACACTCTGTTTGTCTATGTATTCACACATGTATTATGTTTCCGGTTAATACAATTCTAGCATGAATAATAAACATTTATCATGATATAAGGAAATAAATAATAACTTTATTATTGCCTCTAGGGCATATTTCCTTCATGTATCACTACGATCGAGATTCAATAAACCATTCACCTTGGGTGTATGACCGCAGAAGGTTTTATTCGTGTAAACAGAATAACAATTATTCTTTGACTTAAATGAATAACCGTATTGCAATAAACATGATCCAATCATATTATGCTCAATGCAAACACCAAATAACATTTATTTTAGGTTCAACACTAATCCCGAAGGTAAAGGGAGTGTGCGAAGGAAGTGTGCAATGGTGATCTTATCAACCTTGGAATCACTTCCAACACACATCGTCACCTTGCCCTCAACTAGTCTTTGTTCATTTTGTAACTCCTGTTTCGCGTTACTAATCATAGCAACTGAAACAGTATCAAATACCCTGGGGCTACTATGAACACTAGTAAAGTACACATCAATAACATGTATATCATATATACTTTGTTCACTTTGCCATCCTTCTTATCCGCTAAGTATTTGGGACAGTTCCGCTTCCAGTGACTATTTCCTTCGTAGTAGAAGCACTCAGTTTCAGGCTTGGGTCTAGCTTTGGGCTTCTTCATGTGAGTGGCAACTTGCTTGCCATTCTTCTTGAAGTTCCCTTTCTTTCCCTTGCCCTTTTATTTGAAACTAGTGGTCTTGTCAACCATCAACATTTGATGCTTTTCTTGATTTCTACCTTCGTTGATTTCAGCATCACGAAGAGCTCGGGAATCGTTTTCGTCATCCCTTGCATAATATAGTTCATCACAAAGTTCCAGTAACTTGGTGATAGTGAACAGAGAACTCTGTCAATCACTATTTTATCTAGAAGATTAACTCCCACTTGATTCAAGTGATTCTAGTACTCAGACAATCTGAGCACATGCTCACTGGTTGAGCTATTCTCCTCCATCTTGTGGGAAAAGTACTTGTCAGAGGTCTCATACCTCTCGACTCGGTCATGAGTCTGAAATACCGATTTCAGCTCTTGGAACATCTTATATGCTCCTTGGCGTTCAAAATGTTTTTGAAGTCCCGGTTCTAAGCCGTAAAGCATGGCACACTAAACTATCAAGTAGTTATCATACCGAGCTCGCCAAACGTTCATAACGTCTATATCTGCTCCTGCAATAGGTCCGTCACCTAGCGATGCATCAAGGACATAATTCTTCTATGCAGCAATGAGGATAATCCTCATATCACGGACCTATTCCACATCATTGCTACTATCATCTTTCAACATAGTTTTTCTCTAGGAACATATCAAAAATAAATGGGGAGCTACATCGTGAGCTATTAATCTACAACATAGTTATGCAAATACTATCAGGACTAAGTTCATGAGAAATTAAAGTTCAATTAATCATATTACTTAAGAACTCCCACTTAGATAGACATCCCTCTGGTCATCTAAATGATCACGTGATCCATATCAAATAAATCATGTCCGATCATCACATGAAATGGAGTAGTTTTCAATGGTGAACATCACTATGTTGATCATACCTACTATATGATTCACGCTCGACCTTTTCGGTCTTAGTGTTCCAAGGCCATATCTGCATATGCTAGGCTCATCAAGTTTAACCTGAGTATTCTACGTGTGCAAAAATGGCTTGCACCCATTGTATGTGAACATAGAGCTTATCACACCCGATCATCACATGGTGTCTCAGCACGAAGAACAGTCGCAATGGTGCATACTCAGGGAAAGCACTTATACCTTGAAATTTTAGTAAGGGATCAACTAATAAAGCTACCGTCGTACTAAGAAAAATAAGATGCATAAAAGATAAATATCACATGCAATCGAAATATGTGACATGATATGGCCATCATCATCTTGTGCATTTGATGTACATCTCCAAAGTACCGTCATGATCTCCATCGTCACCGGCATGACACCATGATCTCCATCATCTTGATCTTTATCAACGTGTCGTCACATGGTCGTCTCGCCAATTATTGCTTTTGCTACTATTGCTATCGCATAGCGATAAAGTAAAGAAATTATATGGCGCTTGCATCTTATGCAATAAAGAGACAACCATAAGGCTCCTGCCAGTTGCCGATAAATTTTACAAAACATTATCATCTCATACAACAATTTATATATCATCACGTCTTGACATCATCACGTCTTGACCATATCACATCACAAGAAGCCCTGCAAAAACAAGTTAGACGTCCTCTACTTTGTTGTTGCAAGTTTTACGTGGCTGCTATGGGCTTAGCAAGAACCGTTCTTACCTACGCATCAAAACCACAACAATTTTTCGTCAAGTGTGTTGTTTTAACCTTCAACAAGGACCGGGCGTAGTCACACTCGATTCAACTAAAGCTAGAGAAACAGACACCCACTAGCCACCTATGTGCGAAGCATGTCGGTAGAACTAGTCTCATGAACGCGGTCATGTAATCTCGGTCTGGGCCGCTTCATCCAACAATACCGCCGAATCAAAGTATGACATGCTGGTAAGCATTATGACTATTATCGCCCACAACACTGTGTTCTACTCATGCATATAACATCTACGCATAGACCTGGCTCAGATGACTGTTGGGGAACGCAGTTGTGACGCCCCGAGACCGATGTGCCAGGTGTCCTTCAGTTATTCGCTGTTGTTGCCTTGTCATTGCTTGCGTGTCATGCATGTCATATCATGTCATCATGTGCATTTCATTTTGCATACATGTTCGTCTCATGCATCCGAGCATTTTCCCCGTTGTCTGTTTTGCAATCCGGCGGTCATATGTCCTCCGGCGTCCCTTTCTACCTCTTTTCATGTGCGGGTGCTAAACGTTTTTGGATTGGACCGAGACTTGTCATGCGGCCTTGGTTTACTACCAGTAGACCGCCTATCAAGTTCCGTGTCATTTGGACTTCGTTTGATACTCCAACGGTTAACCGAGGGACCGAAAAGGCCTCATGTGTGTTGCAGCCCAACACCCCTCCAAAGTGGCCCAAAACCCACCTAAACACCTTCCATCATCTAGAGCGTTCGATCACGATCACATGGCCGAAAACCGCACCTCTTTTGGACTCTCCTAGCTCCCTCTACCTATATATATGTCATCTCCCCCGAAAATTCGCGGATGAACCCTAGATCCGCTCCTCTCCGCGCCGCCGGACAAATCCCTCACCGGCCGGACATGTCCGCTCAGCCGGCCACCTCACCCGGACCAATCCGGGGCCGCCACCTCAGCGTCACCGCCGCCTGGACCTATCCCCCGCCGCCATGTGTCGCCGCATCTCTCTCCTCCTCCGCGCGGCCCGCGAAGCCCGGGCAC
>NC_057800.1:485648852-485681154 GCF_018294505.1 Triticum aestivum
CCGCCGCACGCCCTGTTCGCCGGCATCCTGCCCCGCCGCCTCAGTCGCCGGACCACCGCGCGCCGCCACCTTGCTTAGCCCGCACCGCCACCCTGCTGCCTCGCCGCCCGCGCGCGCCTCCAGCCGCCGTTCCCCGCCGCAACGCCCGCTGCTATGGCCTCCCCACGCCGCGGCTACACCAGCTCCGGCCACCGGAGCTCGTCCTCGCCCCAGATCCGGTCTCCCCTCGCTGAATCCGGCCATCCTCTGGCGACATCCGCCCGGGTGGATGAGATCCACTAGTTCGACCAACCAAACACCCCGTCCCGATCCGAATCCGCGCCGTCCCGCTTCTCTCCATCCTGGGTTGACTTTTGTGAGGTTGAAATTCCACTAAGTCCCAGTAACTTTATGCATTTTTCATCGCATCATAACTTCATCACCGTTGCTCCGATTCGTGCGTGTAGCATATCAAATGTTCGTCTCGACGAGTACATCATTTCAATTCATTGCAACATTTTCATTTGAGCTCATCTTGATGCCCGAAATGCTGTTGGAAGAGGGCTATGTGATGATAATTTCAGATCTGTTTCAACAAATGTATTTTTGTCATTTTTGCCATGATTAATGTGTGCATGATATGATCCTGAGCTCTATATGTGTTTTGAAGAATGCCATGCCATCTAAGGGTGTATGCCATGTATTTTTGTGATCTTTGTGGTGACTAGCACAAGCATGCAAAGTAGCTTACTCAATGATGCTGATTTCAGGGACTTAGAATTGCACTAAGTCCTTGCCCTGTCATTATTTTTATGCCATATGTTCATGTTGTTTCCTAGTGATCCGTGCCTCTTTTGAGCATGATCAGTAAGGATGTTTGTAGATAATGTTGTGCTCTATCCATCCATGTCTTTGTTTGCAATTATGGATCACCCTATCTTGAGTCAATCGAGCTCTACTTTTGCTATAAAATGTTCCTGGCAGATTGTTAACATGTTTAGCAATTTTGCCGAGCTTGTTGTTGTTGATCCATGCGTGCTATGATGTTGTTCTTGCCATGTCTAGCTTCTATGCCATGTCTACTTGCTGGGTGTATGCTTAGTTTATCATTCCATACTTTGTAGTGAGTGCATCGAGCTCATAAACATGCCTACTCGTTATCTGTTTTGCCATGCTCCAGTTTTTCCACTAAGTCTGTATCTGTTTAGTTTTTGCTATGTTCGCATGCTTGCAATTGTATTTTCTGATACCTTTTGGCTCATGGTCACTAAGGGACTTTTGTTATGTGCTTTGAGTAGCTTCATGCCATGCCTTGCTTTGCCATGATATGTTCCTGTAGCATATAGTTATCGGGCTCTAAACATTGCTTCCTGATGGTAAATTCCTGACATGCTGTTAATTTCACTAAGTCTGGAACCTGTTATCTTTTGCACTTTTGCCATGCTTGTTTGAGCTTGCTATTGAGTGAATTAGCCATAGCTCAGTGTTCATTGTCAAGCATCATGAGTGGATCCCTGCCATGTATTTTTTTGCTATGTTGGAGTGCTGTAGCATGTTGTTATTGATGCATTTAGATGGTCTCGTGTTGATTATCGCAGACCGGTGCCATATTTATTTCCAAACCGTGCATCTGATTCCGGTGATCTTTATATCGATTTCGACCGAAATCATCTCACCTTTCCAGTGGCACTCTTGGATTTCCAAGTTGAGGCCATGGTTCAATCATTCCTTTCCAAATCATGCATTTGCATCACATACCGCATCCCGCATATCATGCCATGTTCATGTGTTGGTTTTTTACTATGTTGTGTGCTTCTTTCCGGTGTTGCTTCTTCGGGTTGGTTCCGTTAAAGTCGCGTTTGTGAGGACCCGTTCGACTATGTCCGTTTGTCTTCTTCATGGACTCGTTCTTCTTCCTTGCGGGATTTCAGGCAAGATGACCATACCCTTGAAATCACTTCTATCTTTGCTTGCTAGTTGCTCTCTCTTTTGCTATGCCTATGCTGCGATACCTACCACTTGCTTATCATGCCTCCCATATTGTTAAGCCAAGCCTCTAACCCACCTTGTCCTAGCAAACCGTTGTTTGGCTATGTTACCGCTTTGCTCAGCCCCTCTTATAGCTTTGTTAGTTGCAGGTGAAGATTGGAGTTTGTTCCTTGTTAAAGGGTGGAAGGCTCGACCTTATGCATGGTGTTTTGTTCCTCTCTTGCCGCCCTAGTTTCCGTCATATCGGTGTTATGTTCCCGGATTTTGCGTTCCTTACACGGTTGGGTTATAATGGGAACCCCTTGACAGTTCGCTTTGAATAAAATTCCTCCAGCAAGGCCCAACCTTACTTTTACCTTTTGCCACCCAGCCTTTTTTCCCTTGGGAGTCGCGCTCTCGAGGGTCATCATTATTTTAACCCCCTCGGGCTAGTGCTCCTCTGAGTGTTGGTCCAACTTGTCAGCCGCCGGTGGCCACCAGGGGCAACTCTGGGCTGGCCTACCGGAAGTTTGGACAATCCGGTGTACCCTGAGAACAAGATATGTGCAGCTCCTATCGGGATTTGTCGGCACATTCGGGTGGCTTTGCTGGACTTGTTTTACCATTGTCGAGGATGCCTTGTAACCAGGATACCGAGTCTGATCGGATTGTCTTGGGAGAAGGAATATCCTTCATTGATCGTGAGAGCTTGTGATGGGCTAAGTTGGGACACCCCTGCAGGGATTTGAACTTTCGAAAGTCGTGCCCGCGGTTATAGGCAGATGGGAATTTGTTAATGTCCGGTTGTAGAAAACCTAAAGTTTAACTTAATTAAAATGCATCAACCGCGTGTGTAACCGTGATGGTCTCTTCTCGGCGGAGTCCAGGAAGTGAACACGGTGTTGGAGTTATGCTTGACGTAGGTTGTTCTAGGATCACTTCTTGATCATAGTTTCTCGATCGTGCTTTGCCTTCTCTTCTCGCTCTCTTTTGCGTATATGTTAGCCACCAAATATGCTAGTCGCTTGCTGCAGCTCCACCTCATACCTTTTACCCTTCCTATAAGCTTAAATAGTCTTGATCGCGAGGGTGCGAGATTGCTGAGTCCCCGTGACTCATAGATACTTCCAAAACCAGTTTGCAGGTGCCGATGTTACCGAGCAGGTGACGCAACCAAGCTCAAGGAGGAGCTCAATGAAGATCTTGTCCTTTGTGTTGTTTCGTTCTAGTCGATCAGTAGTGGAGCCCAGTTGGGGTTGATCGGGGATCTGTGTAGCATTTGGGGTAGTCTTCTTTTATTTTGGTTCCGTAGTCGGACCTTGTGTGTATCTGGATGATGTAATGCTTTATTCATGTATTGCGTGAAGTGGCAATTGTAATCCAACTATGTATCTCTGTCCCTTATGTATTACATGGGTTGTGTGAAGATTACCTCACTTGCGACATTGCTTTCAATGCGGTTATGCCTCTAAGTCGTGCTTCGACACGTGGGAGATATAGCCGCATCGAGGGCGTTACAGCAGTATTTCAAAAAAATTCCTATGATCATGCAAGATGTATCTAGGAGATGCATAGAAACAAGAGGGGAGAGTGTGTCTACACCCTCGTAGACCAAAAGCGGAAGCGTTGAGTAATGCGGTTGATGTAGTCCAACGTCTTCGCGATCCAACCGATCAAATACCGAACGCACGACACCTCTGCGATCTACACACGTTCAGCTCGGTGATGTCTTTCGAGCTCTAGATCCAGCTGAGGCTTTGGGAGAGTTTCATCAGCACGACGGTGTGTTGACGGTGATGATGAAGTTACCGATGCAGGGCTTCGCCTAAGCACTACGACCATATGACCGAGGTGGAAATCTGTGGAAGGGGCACCACACACGGCTAAGAAATCAACTTGTGTGTCTTGGGTTTCCCCCTTGGCCACATATATAAAAGGAGGGAGGAGGAGGACGCCGGCCTAGGAGGGGCGCGCCTATAGGGGGAGTCCAACTAGGATTCCCAATCCTAGTTGGAGTCCCCTTCCTTTTCCAAGAGGGGAGAGAGAGGAGTAGGAGAGGGAGAAGGAAAGAGAGGGGGCGCCGACCCTCCCTAGTCCAATTTGGACTTGCCATGGGGGGGGTGCACGGCCACCCCTTGAGTCCCTTTTCTCCTTTCCTGTATGGCCCATTAAGGCCCACTGCTTCTCCCAACGGATCCCCGTAACTCTCCGGTACTCCAAAAAATACCCGAATCACTCGGAACCTTTCTGATGTCCGAATATAGCCTTACAATATATCAATCTTTATGTCTCGACCATTTCGAGACTCCTCGTCATGTCCGTGATCTCATCCGGGACTCCTAACAACCTTCGGTACATCAAATCACATAACTCATAATACAAATCGTCATCGAATGTTAAGCGTGCGGACCCTACGGGTTCGAGAACTATGTAGACATGACTGAGACACATCTCCAGTCAATAACCAACAGCGGAACCTGGATGCTCATATTGGCTCCTACATATTCTACGAAGATCTTTATCGATCAAACTACATAACAACATATGTTGTTCCTTTTGTCATCGGTATGTTACTTGCCCGAGATTCGATCATCGGTATCCTCATGCCTAGTTTAATATCGTTACCGGCAAGTCTCTTTACTCGTTTTGTAATGCATCATCCTGTAACTAAATCTTTAGTCACATTGCTTGCAAGGCTTATGGTGGTGTGCATTACCGAGAGGGCCCAGAGATACCTCTCCGACAATCGGAGTGACAAATCCTAATCTCGATCTATGCCAACTCAACAAACACCCATCGGAGACACCTGTAGAGCATCTTTATAATCACCCAGTTACGTTGTGACGTTTGATAGCACACTAAGTGTTCCTCCGGTATTCGGGAGTTGCATAATCGCATAGTCATAGGAACATGTATAAGTTATGAAGAAAGCAATAGCAATAAACTAAATGATCATAATGCTAAGCTAACGGATGGATCAAGTCAACCAGATCATTCTCTAATGATGTGATCCCGTTCATCAAATGACAACTCATGCCTATGGCTAGGAAACTTAACCATCTTTGATTAACGAGCTTGTCAAGTAGAGGCATACTAGTGACACTCTGTTTGTCTATGTATTCACACGTGTACTAAGTTTGCGGTTAATACAATTCTAGCATGAATAATAAACATTTATCATGATATAAGGAAATATAAATACCAACTTTATTATTGCCTCTAGGGCATATTTACTTCACCCGGGGCGCCAAGGATGGTGACGGCGGGGCCTCGGTTGCCCTGCTTTTGCCCCAGGAACCCCGGATCTAGAGCGGCGGCTCCATCGGCAAGGCACTGCCAGCTAGCAGCCGTGCGGGCAGTGGATCTGGTGTCCCGGCCGCACGAGCGACGGGATCCGGTGGTCGTTGGCGGTCGGCCGCGGCTTCTACGGTGGACGGTGCACACGACCTGGCGCCTCCCCTCCTCCCTTGTTCGGCGTGTGGGCCAACCTGGTCAGGCCGCGCTTCCTCTTGGTCGCCAGTTCTGTATAGGAGGCGCTGCTGGTGGCGGGGATCTAGTTCGGGCGAAACCCCTGGCTGGCCATGACCGGCCACGCCGACGGCGACACCTGAGGGCATCGTTCCCCTCCTTGGAGGCGTCGGTATGGACTGATCTCCTCACTTCACCTTTCCCTAGGTCTCCCGGGCGAAAGCCCTAACTTTGTTGGGCGGCGGTGGCGCTCACAGTGTCGTTCCCTTCTTGAAGGTGCCGCTTTGGGAACCTTGGGGTTGGGTGGCGCTTGTGGATGGTGGGCGACGGCGGTGGTGTGGCCCTATCCTAGCATGGATTTGCGTCTGTTGCTTGGAGATGGACTCGCGTAGGCAGAGGTCGTCGTTTGGCGTCGTGGTGGCGTCAATGGCAGAGGACCTGCCAAGCCTCGTGTAGGTGGAGGTCTTCGTTTGGCGTCGTGGTGGCGTAGGACCTGCCAAGGTTGTCACCTCAATCTACTCTGAAGCTGGACCAGTGGAAGATGGCGGAGACGATACTTGTGAGTGCGTCGAGTCGGTTTGAGCACCGGACCCAGCAGATGGCTCGGATGGGGCCTCCGGCTTTAGATGTTAGGTTTAGGTGAGAGGTCTGGGTATGTGATCCAGCTTGCACCCCTTCATCATTTGGATAGGAGTAGCGGTAGATGTTGCCAAGATGGCGGATTCAGGCATATTGTTGTTCTACTTTGCAAGGCCCTCGAGAATAATCAATAAAATGGCCGCATGCATCTCTCAGATGCAGAGGCCGGGGGCCATCCTCCTTTTCTAAAAAAATACACATGGATGGCTACTCGGACATAAATTGTCACCCAATCAGTCGTCCCAAATACAACCTAAACGTCTACGCAGGTGATCCTGAGAGCATCTACAACTGAACTTTGCAAATCCGGCCCCTCAAACGTCCACGTACGCGGCCAGGCGCGTCCGCAGACAATGACTGGTCACGCCTTAAATTAGCCGTTGCATCCGAGTTTCTCATATTTCAATCCTCTAGATTCATCCAAAGCATGCAAAAGAAAATCTACACACTACATACTACCCTAGCTACTCTTTCTCGTCGGAGATGTCCATCACGACTGTGTCGTGCGCCGGCTGGACAAGCGGGTAGGAGGGCTTGATAACCCACAAGTATAGGGGATCGCGACAGTTTTCGAGGGTAAAGTATTCAACCCAAATTTATTAATTTGACACAAGGGGAGCCAAAGAATATTCTCAAGTATTAGCAGCTGAGTTGTCAATTCAACCACACCTGGAAACTTAATGTCTGCAACAAAGTATTTAGTAGCAAAGTAATATGATAGTAGTGGTAACGGTAGCAAAAGGTAACAGTAGCAAAAGTAATGTTTTTGGTATTTTGTAGTGATAATAGCAATAGCAACAGAAAAGTAAATAAGCGAAGAACAATATATGGAAAGCTCGTAGGCAATGGATCGGTGAAGGAGAATTATGCCGGACGCGGTTCACCATGTAACAATCATAACATAGGGTGACACAGAACTAGCTCCAATTCATCGATGTAATGTAGGCATGTATTCTGAATATAGTCATACGTGCTTATGGAAAAGAACTTGCATGACATCTTTTGTCCTACCCTCCCATGGCAGCGGGGTCCTAATGGAAACAAAGGGATATTAAGGCCTCCTTTTAATAGGGTACCGGAACAAAGCATTAGCACATAGTGAATACATGAACTCCTCAAACTACGGTCATCACCGGTAAGTATCCCGATTATTGTCACTTCGGGGTTAACGGATCATAACACATAATAGGTGACTATAGACTTGCAAGATAGGATCAAGAACTCTCATATATTGATGAAAACATAATAGGTTCAGATCTGAAATCATGGCACTCGAGCCCTAGTGACAAGCATTAAGCATAGCAAAGTCATAGCAACATCAATCTCAGAACATAGTGGATACTAGGGATCAAACCCTAACAAAACTAACTCGATTACATGATAGATCTCATCCAACCCATCACCGTCCAGCAAGCCTATGATGGAATTACTCACGCACGGCGGTGAGCATCATGAAATTGGTGACGGAGGATGGTTGATGATGACGATGGCGACGGATTCCCCTCTCCGGAGCCCCGAACGGACTCCAGATCAGCCCTCCCGAGAGGTTTTATGGCTTGGCGGCAGCTCCGTATCGTAAAACGTGATGATTTCTTCTCTTTGATTGTTTTCTCTCCGAAACCAAATATATAGAGTTGGAGTTGAGTTCGGACGAGCTCCAGGGGGCCCATGAGGTAGGGGCGCGCCCTAGGGGGGCGCCCTCCACCCTCATGGACAGGTGGTGTCCCCTGGTCTTCATCTTTTCCAAGGATTTTTTATTATTTCTGAAAAGATGTTCCGTGAAGTTTCGGGTCATTCTGAGAACTTTTGTTTCTACACATAAATAACACCATGGCAATTCTGCTGAAAACAGCATCAGTCCGGGTTAGTCCCATTCAAATCATGCAAGTTAGAGTCCAAAACAAGGGCAAAAGTGTTTGGAAAAGTAGATACGATGGATACGTATCAACTCACCCAAGCTTAAACCATTGCTTGTCCTCAAGCAATTCAGTTGATAAACTGAAAGTGATGAAGAAAAACTTTTACAAACTCTGTTTGCTCTTGTTGTTGTAAATATGTAAAGCCAGCATTCAGGTTTTCAGCAAAGATTATGACTAACCACATTCAAAATAATGCCTAGGTCTCATGTTTACTCATATCAATGGCATAGTCAACTAGCGAGCAATAATAATAAATCTTGGATGACAACACTTTCTCAAAACAATCATAATATGATATAACAAGATGGTATCTCGCTAGCCCTTTCTGAGACCGCAAAACATAAATGCAGAGCACCTTTAAAGATCAAGGACTCACTAGACATTGTAATTCATGGTAAAAGAGATCCAGTCATGTCATACTCACTGTAAACTAACAGTAATGAATGCAAATGACAGTGGTGCTCTCCAACTGGTGCTTTTTAATAAGAGGATGATGACTCAACATGAAAGTAAATAGATAAGCCCTTCGCAGAGGGAAGCAGGGATTTGTAGAGGTGCCAGAGCTTGGTTTTGAAATAGAGATGAATAATATTTTGAGCGGTATACTTTCATTGTCAACATAACAACCAAGAGATGGCGATATCTTCCATGCTACACACATTATAGGCGGTTCCCAAACAGAATGGTAAAGTTTATACTCCCCCTCCACCAACAAGCATCAATCCATGGCTTGCTCGAAACAACGAGTGCGTCCAACTAACAACAGTACCAGGGGGAGTTTTTTTTTGCAATTATTTTGATTTAGTTTGCATAAAGCATGGGACTGGGAACCCTGGTGACCAGACACTTTCTCGTGAGTGAGGAGCGGAGTCCACTCCTCTTGAGAATAACCCGCCTAACAAGGAAGATACAGACAGCCCTAGTTGATACATGAGCTATTCGAGCATACAAAACAGGATAATTATTTGAAGGTTTAGAGTTTGGCACATACAAATTTACTTGGAACGGCAGGTAGATACCGCGTATAGGAAGGTATAGTGGACTCATGTGGAATAACTTTGGGGTTTATGGGATTGGATGCACAAGCAGTATTCCCGCTTAGTATAGGTGAAGGCTAGCAAAAGACTGGGAAGCGACTAGCTAGAGAGCGACAACAGTCATGAACATGCATTAAAATTAATCAACGCTGAATGCAAGCATGAGTAGGATATAAGCCACCGTGAACATAAATATCGTGAAGGCTATGTTGATTTTGTTTCAGCTACATGTATGAACATGTGCCAAGTCAAGTCACTTAAATCATTCAGAGGCGGATACCACCCTATCATACCACATTACAACCATTTTAATAGCATGTTGGCATGCAAGGTAAACCATTATAAGCTCCTAGCTAATCAAGCATGGCACAAGAAACTATGATCTCTAGTTGTCATTGCAAACATGTTTATTCATAATAGGCTGAATCGGGAACGGTGAACTAATCATATTTACAAAAACAAAAGAGGTCGAGTTCATACCAGCTTTTCTCATCTCAGTCAGTCCATCATATATCGTCATAATTGCCTTTCACTTGCACGGCCGAACGATGTGAATAATAATAATAGTGCACGTGCATTGGACTAAGCTGGAATCTGCAAGCATTCAATAAGCAGGAGAAGACAGGGCAATATGGGCTCTTTTGTCAGATCAACAATAATGCATATAAGAGCCACTTCAACAATTTAATTTTGGTCTTCTCCTATCGACCCCCAAAGAAAAGAAAAGAGATAAAACTATTTACACGGGAAAGCTCCCAACAAGCAAAAGAAGAGCAAGAAATCTTTTTGGGTTTTCTTTTTAATTACTACTACAAGCATGGAAAGTAAACTAATAAAAAACTACAACTAAATTTTTTGGTATTTCTTAAGGTTTATTAAACACACAAGAAGAAAGCATGAAAAGGAAAATAAACTAGCATGGATGATACAATAAAAAAGTATGAGCACCGACATCTAGCAATGAGTGTGTGAACATGAATGTAATGTCGGTGGGAAATATGTACTCCCCCAAGCTTAGGCTTTTGGCCTAAGTTGGTCTCTGGCCACGGTTGGCCTGGCTGATATCCATAGTAATAGTTGGGGTCGTACTGCGATGAGGAGGCTCCGATTGCCACTAGTTGTCAATCATCTCCGGGTCCCATAGGTAATTAGACTGTCGTGGAGGATCAACTTGTGGTTCCGACTCTGGCTCTGTGGCTGATGTAGGGTTTCGGTAGGCGTGACTATCCTCCAGTGAGACGAGGTACTTTCCTGAAGACAAATCAAACAAAGAAGGAGCAGGCAAGGTGATAGTCTCAGGATGACGTTTATCAAAGAACAATTTGTATTTCAGCTCCCCTTCCCTATCCTTTATAATAAAATCATGCACTACCATACTCTTATAATCTAAATAAACAGTAGGCAACAATTTTTCTTCTTTTTCATAGTGCCTAATAGGTATATTATAATGTGCAGCAAGACGTGAAGCATAAATATCACCAAAGATGGGTCCTTTTGTACGGTTAAGACTTAACCATTTAGCAATAATACCGCCCATACTAACAGAGTTATTGTCATGGTTCTAAGTCTGACAGTAGAATATGGGGGTAGGAATAGAGAGGCAAGATCTTAGCTATGGAGGAGTTGTACACACAAGGTTTACGAGTTCAGGCCCTTCTCGGAGGAAGTAACAGCCCTACGTCTCGGAGCCCGGAGGCGGTCGACTGGATTATACATGTGTGAGTTACAGGGGGTGCAAACCCTTGTCCCAAAGGAGGGGGTGGCTTATATAGAGTATGCCAGGACCCCAGCTCCCCTCCGTTACACAGGGTTCAATATACATTAAGAGGAGGTGTTACAGGTAACGCCTTTATTAAGGTGCTACAAATGAGCATTAAGTATGCTAATGAATGCTTGACCATTGTTGCGCAGAGTGGCTTTAGGTCTTCTGATATGTCGGGTGGTTTGGTGGTCGAGTGACCTGAGTAAGAGAGGTATCCGAGTGATTGATAGGTCGAGTGGACTTCGCTTGGACACCTTTGTTGGTCCTCTGCTTCTGACTCTTGAACTCCTTAGTTCTTAGGACAAGACTTTAGGTGGGGCATATAGGTCAGGCCTATTACCCTACCCAAGGTCTGTGTCTACATCATTAGCCCCCGAATGGATCGAGGTTTGAGTGAAAAAGAAGGACGGTAGTTGACCTGGTTCTCGCCCTTGACCTGCCTTGTCTCCTTCTTCGAGTGGAAGACGGCTGTTTGAAACTTTTGACTTCGTTTCAGTCGCTTGATCGATTCAAAAATCACCGACTAGTTTGTTCGGTGACATCTATCGAGTGATATCTCTGATTCGAATCTTTGGTGAGATCGGTTACAGAGGATTCCGGATCTCATGGGATTCGAAATTTGGGTGGAAGCGCGCCAGGCGGAGCGTCCCTCGGTAAGTGGAGTAGATAAATCGGACGTTTCGATTCCCGCGCCACCTTTTTCGCCATGTATCACGTGTGCAACTGTTGGGGGGATTTGATAGGGCTGATCGGGCCCACGCTTCAGCCACTCGGAAGTAGGACTTTAAAAGCGGCGAAGCCGAGGCATTCGCACCATGCATGCTCATTTCCCTTCTTCTTCCTCTCGTGTCTCCACCTCGCATTGCACGACCACTCTCGACACCGCTGTTCTGCTGCCATGGGGAAGGACAAAACGGCGGCGTTAGAGCATGCGAAGAAGGCAACAGGGGCGGCGAAGAACAAGAAGATGAAATGGGGGTCTTCATCGCGCTCGGGGCTGCCGTCAGGTTGGATCTAGGGAGACTGGATCCGATCTTCGCTCCGGCAAGAGGACTTGGATGATTTGGCCGAGTTAGGGCTGATCGTCCATGAATCCGCGCGCCTACCGAAGGGGGAATCGGAGCCGCAGCCGCAACCGGGTGAGTGTGTCTTGCTCGCCACTCATGTCGACCGTGGTTTCTCGCTTCCACCACATCCTTTCTTTCGGGGCTTCTTAAAATTTTTCGGTGCCGAACTCCATCACTTTACTCCCAATACCATCACATACCTTGCTGCGTTCGTCTCTATGTGTGAGAATTTTTTGGGGTGCCGACCGCACTGGTGCCTCTTCAAACACAGCTTTACCATCCGATCCCAAACCGTGAAGAAAGCGAACTCGAAAGACGAGAAAACCCACGTTATCCAGATGTGCGGGGGCCTGGGAATTCAGAAGAGGAAGAGGAGCTCTTTTCCTCCGATGACTCTTCCTGAATCGGTCAGGGGTTGGCAGTCGACCTGGTTCTATTGCCAGGATATCGCGACCCCAGGCCAGTCGAACGGACTTCCCCCTTTTTCTTTTGATCGTCTCCAAACTCCATCTTCCTTGTGAGTGACCGCTACTGAGAAGGCAGAGACGAGCATGCTAGTTGAGAGAGTAGTCCAACTGATCAATCAGGGCGTCACTGGTATGGACCTGCTCGAGGTGTTCCTCAATCGGCGGATCCAACCCCTCCAAGCTCATGATCATTCTATGTGGATGTACTCCGGGGCTGGTGACACTGCTCAGGTTCATCCGGAGGAAGTGGAGGCCAAAACCGTGGCCGACTGGCTGATGGGCATTACCGAGAACAAAGACAACCCCAGGGTGCCAGGAGAGTCGACCCTTTCAGCGACAGCAACCTGCCAGACAAGGTCCGGTCGTCATAACCGACTTTTTGAACATATTTTCCAACTGATTGAGGTTCCGACTGACTTATGATCAGTTCCTTGTTTTGCAGATCTACATGGAGATGTATTTGATGCCCAATGGTGAACAAGCCCTAGAGCAAGACCAAGAGGGCGGGGGCAGCACCGAGGAGAGCGGCGAGTGGGAGTCCCCAGCTGATGGTGAAGATGACGAGAGTGACGAGTCTAACAATGAGGAGGTGGCCGACTCGCCGCCTCGCTCTGAACGTCGACCCAAGCAGCGGCACGACCCCGTGAGCAGACGCGGCAAAACTGCAGCGTCGAGTGCTCCATCTCACAAGCGCACTCGGTCTCCGACTCCAGAGTTGACTGAGACGGTTCCCAAGCAGCCCAAAGCTAATCCTTCGAAGGCTCGGAAGACCTTGCTCAGGATCAAGATGGACATCCCTGTTGCCTCTGGGTAAATGTTCTTCTCATATTTTCTTGTTCCGATCGGTTTTCTTGTTCCGACCGAGTGGATGATGGACATGTATAGCCCGACCTCGGCTGCGACTGATATGGATGTTGACAAGACCCCTGCCGATGAGGAAGCTGATGATGCTGTTACCTCCAAAGCCAGTAAGTTTGCCCGGCTCGAAGTTTGTTTGGTCGACTGGAATATTGGTCAGTTGTCTTTATGGCTCTCTCTGTTTATTGCAGCTCCACGAGACATTGTTGTGCTCCCAGACGACGAAGAGGAAGTACCGCTGAGAGGAAGGAAGAGGAAGGACAAGGAGCCGGGCAGGAAGGCGACCGAAGCCCAAGTTCTTCAGTCGACTGGGACGCCTGCGACGACGGTCGAGCAGTCGACAGACCCGGCTCGAACCAAGGTCACCTTCGTTGTTCCTCTGTCGACTGATTGTCCCTCGGGATCAGCTGCTCAGGCTCCTACTGCGCCAACGTCATTCCATGCTTCAGATCCGGCGGCTGCTTCGACTGCTCTACCTCCGTCACTTTTTGCTGCATATCAGACTCCGTACAATCCACTGGCTGCTGCCAGAGAAGCTCTTCTTCAACTGAACCTTATGATGGGGCAGCTGAAGGTGGTGCATGAGGCCAGTCAGGTGGCCTTCAACACTGGAGCTACCATGCAAACCAATGTCCAGGTTAGTTGATTTTTTGATCGACCGTTTTTTTGTCTGACCACCCACTGGAGTGTGGCTGTTCGGAAATAGTATATCTCTTTGTGTCGGTTCGAACTGATTCTTTGTACTAGTGGGGGCACGCTGAGTGCACCCACTAGGTGTAGTCCCCGAGACCGTAGTTGACTGCGGGCAGTCGACTGTGGTCTGAGAATTTGGATCTGTCTTTTTTTTGAAGGACAGTCGACCGTCGACTGTGATCTGGAAATCAGTGGGGGCACGCTAAGTGCACCCACTGGGTGTAGTCCCCGAGACTGCCGTTGAATGTTTGATTCGGCGGTAGTCTTAGAATAATTATCTCTTTTTATCTCTGTCGACTGATATGGCTGTGACTGCAAAAATCTTGTGATCTTGGGGCTCAACTTTCTGACATGAACAAACAACAAATCAGCCTCAACCTTGATCTGGAACTGGCCAAGAAGAACCTCAAGACCGCTCGTGATGAAGTAGCTGCCATGGGAGGTAACCAATCGACCGCTCCATATCCCAACACTGGCACTTTTCCTTTCCATCTTTGAACCGAGTGGCTTCACTCGAGCAGATGTATGTAGTGAAAACCGCCAACTCCAAGCTCGCCTGAAGAATGTTATTTCTTTAGAGAAAATGAAGGAAGCTCTGGAGAAGAAGGATCTGGATCTTGCCGCAGCACAGAAGGAGGCGCGCGAGAAGACAGCGCTTGCTGACAAGAAGCTTGCTTCAGTCGGCAAGTTAGAATAAGAAAACTCCAAGCTGAAGACTGCTATATCTGACGCCAATCAGGAGATCGAGCGACTGAAGAAGAACAAAGAGAAGTTGACCGACGAACTTGGAAGCCTCAAGGCCAAGAATGGCGAGCTAGAGTCTTATCCGGGCCAACTTGCTGCGAAGCTCGTCTTGAAACTTGAAGGTATTGACTAATCTGTTTTATTTCTGTCGACTGACAAGTCTAATGGTGCCGTCGACTCATAATTCGCTCGATCATGTAGAACTTTGCCAAGACTTTCAAGCGGAAACCGTGCGGGTCGAGACGGGTCTCGATCCCATCAACTGTCTAGTCAAAGATGATGTTGCGATGAACGTGCTGCGGTTGGAGTCTCGCATGGACAGCGCGGTTGCTTATCTGGCACGCTTGAAAGCTGCAATGACTCGGGTTGATGCTGGTCTTTGGCCTCAGGCGGAGCTGTCTCAAGATCTCGAGTCTTTGATGGCTTGACTGAATCAAATCCCTGAACGCGTGCGAGAATGGAAGAAGTCATCCGCTCGCTGTGGTGCTGACGTTGCTCTATCTCTGGTTCGAGTGCACTGCAAGGATGTCAAAGAAGACAAGCTGGCGGAGCTCAAGGTTGCTAACATGAGGAAGCATACGTTTCAGTCTTTCATGGACACCTTCCTTGACGCCGCCACTCGCATTGCAGACAGCATTGACCTCGATAGTTTCTGCGACCCAGCCGGTCCTTCTCCTGATGTGTGACCGAAAAACATTATGCTCCACTTTTATTTGCCTCGGAATGCCGACTGATTGTGTAACCGTTAAACTTCTTCGGGCTTGATGCTCGAATACTTTTGATCTGCCGTCTGGGACCTTGGGGTTTATCCGAACTTGGTTTATTTCTGAATATGATGGTGTTTGCTTTCGACTGGAATTTGTTTTTTGCTCGGAATACTCTTTGTGCTTGGAATGCAGCTCTGAGGTGGGGAGTACTTAGGCGAGTACTTGGACTGCAACTAAGTTCCCGAGTGGGAGGATCGCTCACCACTCGATAGAATTTTTAAACTTAGGCAAGTACTTGGACTGCAGCTAAGCCTCCGAGTGGGAGGATCGCTCACCACTCGGTAGGATTTTTAAAACTTAGGTGAGTACTTGGACTGCAGCTAAGCCTCCGAGTGGGAGGATCGCTCACTACTCGGTAGGATTTTTAAAACTTAGGCGAGTACTTGGACTGCAGCTAAGCCCCAGAGTGGGAGGCTGGCTCACCACTCAGTAGGATTTTTTTAAAACTTAGGCGAGTACTTGGACTGCAGCTAAGCCCCGAGTGGGAGGCTGGCTCACCACTCGGTAGGATTTTTTTTAAACATAGGCGAGTACTAGGACTACAGCTAAGCCTCCGAGTGGGCGGATCGCTCACCACTCGGTAGGATTTTTAGAACTTAGGCGAGTACTTGGACTGCAGCTAAGCCCCCGAGTGGGAGGCTGGCTCACCACTCGGTAGGATTTTCTTAAAACTTAGGCGAGTACTTGGACTGCAGCTAAGCCCCCGAGTGGGAGGCTGGCTCACCACTCGGTAGGATTTTTTTAAAACTTAGGCGAGTACTTGGACTGCAGCTAAGCCCCGAGTGGGAGGCTAGCTCACCACTCGGTAGAATTTTTTAAAACTTAGGCGAGTACTTGGACTGCAGCTAAGCCCCCGAGTGGGAGGCTGGCTCACCACTCGGTAGGATTTTTTAAAACTTAGGCGAAACGGATTCGCAGCTAAGCCCCCGAGTGGGAGGCTGGCTCGCCACTCGGTAAGATTTTTTAAAACTTAGGCAAAACGGATTCGCAGCTAAGCCCCCGAGTGGGAGGCTGGCTCACCACTCGGTAGGATTTTTTAAAACTTAGGCGAAATGGATTCGCTGCTAAGCCACCCACTGGGGGATTTCTCACGTAAACAAAAGCAACAATGATCACTGGGAAAATTATAACACTTTTGTCTTTTGATAAACAAATTACAGAGGTATCTCTTATTACATCTCATCCGAGTGAGTACTTAAGTATAAAAGGGGCGGAGCAGCTCCGCATTCCAGGCTCATGGCTCATCAATCTGGCGATCGACATTGTAAAGATGGTATGCTCCATTGTGGAGAACTCTGGTGACGATGAAAGAACCTTCCCAAGTAGGAGCGAGCTTGTGTGGTTTCTGTTGATCCACTCAGAGGACCAAGTCTCCTTCTTGGAAGGCTCGACTCTTCACATTCTTGGCATGGAATCGACGCAAGTCCTGTTGATAGATGGTCAATCGGATCATGGCCATCTCTCTTTCCTCTTCTAGGAGGTCAACTGAGTCCTGCCGGGCTTGTTCTGCTTCATCTTCAGAGTATAGTTCGACTCGGGGTGCATTGTGAAGCAAGTCACTTGGCAAAACTGCTTCAGCTTCATAGACCAGAAAGAATGGGGTTCGTCCAGTCGACCAATTCGAGGTGGTCCTCAATCCCCAAAGAACTG
Organism: Triticum aestivum; assembly: GCF_018294505.1. Classification (NCBI taxonomy): domain Eukaryota; kingdom Viridiplantae; phylum Streptophyta; class Magnoliopsida; order Poales; family Poaceae; genus Triticum; species Triticum aestivum. The sequence continues at coordinate 485,665,871 of NC_057800.1, forward strand.
ATGGAAGTTCGTCGACCCATGCGCCTGCTGCATGCTTGAGATCACGCATCAGTCAAGGTTTTAGTCCTTCGAGAATTAGACCATTAGCTCTTTCTTCTTGTCCATTCAACTGGGGGTGAGCGACTGATGCGTAGTCGACTCGTGTGCCTTGAGAGGCGCAAAAAGCTCTGAACTTGTCGGAATCGAAGTTTGACCCATTGTCAGTGATGATGCTATGCGGAACTCCATATCTGAATATCAACTCTCTGATAAAGCTAATAGCGGTGCAGGCATCAAGATTCTTGATAGGTTTAGCTTCAATCCATTTAGTGAATTTGTCGACTGCCACTAGCACATGGTTGAAGCCGCTCCTGCCAGTTCTCAGCGGTCCAACCATATCCAATCACCAAACAGCAAAGGGCCAGACGAGTGGAATGGTCTTCAAGGCTGAGGCGGATTTCTGCGACATATTGGAATAGAACTGACATCCTTCACATTTGTCGACTATCTCCTTTGCCATTTCATTTGCTTTTGGCCAGTAAAATCCCGCTCGGTATGCTTTAGCCACGATTGTTCGAGAGGACACATGATGGCCACAGGTCCCTGAGTGGATATCATCAAGAATTATTTGACCTTCTTTTGGTGTTATACATTTTTGACCGACTCCAGTCGCGCTTTCCCTGTACAACTGTCCCTTTATCACAGTGAAGGCCTTAGATCGACGGACGATCTGTCAAGCCTCTTCTTCATTCTCTGGGAGTTCTTTTCTTAGGATGTACGCGATGTACGGCACTGTCTAGTCGGGAGTGATGACCAAAACTTCCATGATCAGGTCGACCACTGCTGGAACCTCAACTTCAGTCGGATCCGTGGCACTTTTTGGTTGCGGGACTTCTTCGGTGAAAGGATCCTCTTGAACTGATGGTGTGTGGACGTGTTCCAGAAACACATTGCTGGGAATGGCTTCTCTCTTGGAACCTATTTTTTCCAAATCATCAGCTGCTTGATTTTTCAGTCGGGGTATATGATGCATCTCTAACCCCTCGAATTTCTTCTCTAGCTTTCTCACTGCGTTGCAATAACCAGTCATGGCTGGACTTCCGACGTCCCACTCCTTCATCACTTGATTCACCACCAAATCTGAGTCGCCATAGACCATGAGGCGACGTACGCCGAGTGAAATGGCCATGCGCAACCCATACAAAAGTGCTTCATATTCTGCTTCGTTATTGGAGGAATCAAAGTGGATTTGGAGAACATATCTGAGCTTATCTCCTCGGGGGGGAAACCAATACTACCCCAGCACCGGAACCATTCAGCATCTTAGAACCGTCGAAGAACATGGTCCAGTGCTCCGAGTGAACTTGAGTCGGCAGTTGCTGTTCAATCCACTCGGAGACGAAATCTGCAATTGCTTGGGACTTGATAGCTTTCTTTGCCTCAAACTTGATATCTAGGGGAAGGAGTTCAATCGCCCATTTTTCCACTCGACCAGTTGCATCTCTGTTGTGCAGGATCTCTGAGAATGGAGCATCGCTGACGACTGTAATGGAATGGTCAGAGAAGTAATGTGCAACCTTCTTCGTGGTCATATAAATCCCATATACAAGCTTCTGATAATGAGGATATCTTTGCTTTGATGGGGTCAAAACTTCAGAAACATAATATACTGGGCGCTGAACTTTAAAGGTTTTTCCTTCTTCTTCCCGCTCGACCGTAAGTACTGAACTGACGACTTGTCCCGTGGCTGCAATGTAAAGCAGCAAAGGCTCTTCGCTGATTGGGGCAGCAAGCACCGGCTGGGTGGAGAGCAGGGATTTTAGCTCTGCAAACGCTACATCAGCTTCAGGAGTCCACTCGAACTTGTCTGACTTCTTCATATGTCGGTAAAGAGGCAATGCCTTTTCACCGAGACGAGAAATGAATCGACTTAAAGCGGCCAAGCAACCAGTAAGCTTCTGGACATCGTGCACGCACATAGGGCGCTTCATTCGGAGTATAGTACCAATTTTTTCTGGGTTGGTATCGATTCCTCGTTCAGAAACGAGAAAACCAAGTAACTTTCCGCCAGGAACTCCGAATGTGCACTTTGATGGGTTAAGCTTGATATCGTACCTCCTGAATTTGGCAAATGTCTCAGCAAGGTCGGTCGGCAGGTCGGAACCTTTCCGTGACTTGACCACAATATCATCCATGTATGCTTCCACATTCCGACTGATTTGAGTGAGCAAACACTTCTGAATCATCCTCATGAACGTGGCTCCGGCATTTTTGAGGCCGAATGGCATGGTAACATAACAGAAGCACCCGAATGGAGTGATTAAAGCTATTGTGATCTCGTCGGGACCATACAGACGGATCTGATGGTAACCGGAATAGGCGTCTAAAAAAGACAGGCGCTCGCATCCCGCAGTCGAGTTGACTATCTGGTCGATGCGGGGGAGAGGAAAATGATCTTTCAGGCAGGCCCGATTGATATGTTTGAAGTCAATGCACATGTGAAGCGACTTGTCCTTCTTGGGGACCATGACAACATTGGCGAGCCACTCGGAGTGGTAAATCTCTCGGATAAACTCTGCTGCTAAGAGCCGAGCCACCTCCTCGTCGATGGCCTTTCTCTTCTGGATGGCGGACCGTCGAAGATGTTCTTTGACCGGTTTCACTTTTGAGTCGACTCGTAGACGATGCTCAGCCAGCCCTCTGGGAACACCTAGCATGTTAGAAGGCTTCCATGCGAAGATGTCCCAGTTCTCATGGAGGAACTGGATGAGCGCTTCTTCCTATTAGGAGTCGAGTGTCGTAGAGATATGAGTCGGAGCAGCACTGGGGTCGGTCGGGTGAATGTGAATCAGCTTTGTCTCACCGGACGACTGAAACGCTGATTCCGTAGCGGGCTTCTTGGCTCGCAACAAATCACTAGGGTCTACAGTCTTCTAGTATTCATGCAGCTCTACCACTGCCATCTGAGCATCAGCGATCTTTGAGCCTTTCTGAAACCACTCTTCCGCTTTCTTCCGATTGCCGGTAATAGTGATCACACCTCTGGGACCAGGCATCTTCAGTTTGAGGTACACGTAACATGGTCGAGCCATGAATCATGCATAAGCTGGCCTGCCTAGAATAGCGTGATAAGCGCTCTGGAAGTCCACAACTTCAAACATCAACTTTTCTTTGCGATAATTTTTGGAATCACCGAAAACCACATCAAGAGCAAGTTGGCCGAGTGACTCAGCCTTCTTTCCAGGAATGACTCCATGGAAGCTCATGTTGCTGGTACTGAGTCTGGACATCGGATCCCTTTCAACGTCTCTGCATACAGTATATTCAGGCCACTGCCTCCATCCATCAAAACCTTGGTCAGTCGAGTGCCTTCAACAATTGGGTTGACCACCAAAGCTTGCCTCCTAGGGGTGGCTATGTGCGTCGGGTGATCGGACTGGTCGAATGTGATGGCAGTCTGAGACCATTTCAAATAACTGGGTGTCGCCGGGGCGACCATATTCACTTCTCGGTTGATAACTTTCAATCGACTTTTGCTTTCAACATCAGCAAAAATCATCATGGTAGAATTGACCTGGGGATACGCATCATCACTATCTTCCTTGTCCTCAACTTTGTCCGACTCCTTTACCTTATCTTTGGGTTGTTTCCCTTGGAACTACTGGATCAAGAGCCGGCACTGTCGAGTGGTATGCTTCGGATAAATGAGTTTACCCTCTTCATCTTTCTTTGTGTGAATGTGACATGGCAGATCCAACACATCATTTCTGTCTTGGTCTTTCACCTTCTTGGGGTTCCAAGGCCCCTTGGGCTTCCCCTTGAACTTTCCTTGAGTCATGGCCAAGGCTTCTCCAGGAGCAGCTGGCTCGGCTTTCCGCTTCTACTTCTGACTGGAGTTCCCTCCTCCGGTTTCGTGGGCGACTGACTTGTGCTTGCCACTCCGGAGCCGATCCTCTTCTTCACCATTGGCATACTTGGTGGAAATCTCCATCATTCGACTCAGAGACATGTCTCCGGTTCGATCGAATTTCAGGTTCAGTTCTCTGTACTTAACGCCTTCCTTGAAGGCACAGACTGCTTGGTGATCAAATATGTTCTCTACTGTGTGATGCAATGTAATCCATCTCTGGATGTAGGCCCTCAAAGTTTCATTCGGCTTCTGCACGCAAGATTGCAGCTCTGTCAACCCTGCTGGTCGCTTGCAAGTTCCTTCAAATGTTCTGACAAACACTCAGGCAAGATCTTTCCAAGTGTAAATGCTGTTGGGCGCTAACTGATTCAGCCATGCTCTGGCCGAGCCTTCCAACATAAGAGGCAGGTGTTTCATTGCCACTTCATCGTTACCACCGCCAATTTGAACAGCCACTCGGTAATCCTCAAGCCAAGTATCAGGCTTGGACTCACCAGTGAACTTACTGACTCTAGTCGCCAACCTGAAATTGGGAGGAATCACCGCGGCTCTGATGGCTCTACTGAAGCACTCCGGTCCTGAGACGTGTACTCTGCTACTGGTGGGTACATCTCTGTCTCGACCTTCTCGATGGGCTCTGTTCTTGTCGACCAAACCCTGAACGAGAACGTATCTCGCATCAAAGCCCGGCTCCCTGGGGTCGACTAGAATCCTTCGCCCAACACTGTGAGGGTGTCTGTCATCCTGCTGTCGAGGCACGTACGATCCACTCCTTGGGGGAGGGGTGGGTACTCGACGTCGATCATCCCGATCGAGTCGGTGATCATACTGCTCACGGTTCCTGTTCTGATCGCGCCGGTCTCCACGTCCCTCACGCCTCGGGGGCGATCTTGGGTTGTGGGCCGACTGGACTGTATCTGCAGCGACGGATCTGCTGTGGATCCTATTTCGCGACTGTGACATAGCTAAATTCTGATCTCCTGCCGCCCGGAGCAATGCTCTGATCTGCAACAAGCCTCTGCCAGCCTCTGACTAAGAAGGCTGAATCGACTCTGCTATACGGGCTACAGCTGCTAAATTCTGAATCAGAGTTCGATATACCTGAGTCGGTGGCGGAAAGAGCTGACGTCGACTGGATGTTGGAATCCATTGTCGCTCACGCTCGTCGAGTGCTCGCTGGAGGTTCTCCAGTCGAGTGCGCTCAGCCAAGTTGGCCAAGCGCGCGTCCTCTAAGGCACGGGCCTCGGGGGTTTCTCCAACGATAGGAGTGTGCAGCGCATCTATGTTCCGGCGGCGAAGTTCTTCTCTCTGCAGCGAAGTAAGGGGCTTGGGAGATACTCTTCATGAGTATGCGATGGACCGCCTCCACCGTCGTCTCCGTCAGTGCGGGGAAAGTCGGGAGGACTACATGGTTCATCGACCATCAGAACCTCTGCCATTGGATCACTGTTGTCGCACTCGGATGCAGTCTCTGTGGAGCCAGTCGACAGGTCGAACATGCCGTAGAGAGATTCGTCGGGTTCGATCGCCGCGACTTGGGGGGTGCCTGACTGGCGAGCCACCGTGTGTCTCACCCACCGCTGAAGTCTCGACCGACCGGAGCGCTTGCGCCGGTGGGAAACAGGGAGGGAGGACGACACAGGGGCCGACCGATACTAGGTCGACGGCTGCCGCAAGAGGACGCCGTGGACGCATGCGCGAAAGTGCGTTGCACCATGGACAGGGAGCGCGTCGACGTCGAGCGGAGCCTCCTGAATCCAAGCGGAGTCGTCGGGATGAACGTGAGTGTGCCAAGACGGATCTCGTGGCCCTCCACCAAAACTCCGCCTGAAACCATGATGAAGGGGATCGGAAAAATCGCAACTTCTCCAACAAGACGTTAGGACACCTGCCCCACGGTGGGTGCCAACTATCGTGGTTCTAAGTCTGACAGTAGAATATGGGGGTAGGAATGGAGAGGCAAGATCTTAGCTATGGAGGAGTTGTACACACAAGGTTACGAGTTCAGGCCCTTCTCGGAGGAAGTAATAGCCCTACGTCTCGGAGCCCGGAGGCGGTCGACTGGATTATACGTGTGTGAGTTACAGGGGGTGCAAACCCTTGTCCCAGAGGAGGGGGGGCTTATATAGAGTACGCCAGGACCCCAGCTCCCCTCCGTTACACAGGGTTCAATATACATTAAGAGGAGGCGTTACAGGTAACGTCTGTATTAAGGTGCTACAAATGAGCATTAAGTATGCGAATGAATGCTTGACCGTTGCTGCGCAGAGAGGATTTAGGTCTTCTGATATGTCGAGTGGTTTGGTGGTCGAGTGACCTGAGTAAGAGAGGTCTTCGAGTGATTGATAGGTCGAGTGGACTTTGCTTCGACACCTTTTTTGGTCCTCTGCTTCTGACTCTTGAACTCCTTAGTTCTTAGGACAAGACTTTAGGTGGGGCGTATAGGTCAGGCCTATTACCCTACCCTAGGTCTGTGTCTACATCAGTTATCTTGGAATAAGCCATGGAACAGAATAAAAATATCAGGAACACTAAGGTTTCCACAGTTTCCGCGACCAATTAAGCAACGACTAGAAAATATTGCAAAGTAGCGTAAAACAGGAAAATGTATGCTAGTGATTCTTGCATCGGAAGCCTTCCTAGTTTCTCCTACAGTAATAGTGTCAATAAACCCATCCACATCCTTGCGATGTGGTTCCTCTAAACTACCCCAAAAGGTACTTTGCAAACACTGCAAAATTCATATAGTGACACCTTCTTAACCACATCATATAAATGAAACTCTACTGAAGGAGGTGATTCCTTAGGAAAATAGTAGAAGTTTTGCACAAAAGTATTGGTGAGTAAGAGATATTGTTCGCGTTGGTCGCGGAGGAAGTCGGTGAGTCCAGCATTCTCAGCCAATGAATAGAGATCATTATAAATCCCGGCTGCTCTTAAGAAATCATCGGAGGGCCATTCACACAGCCGAACCTCCGTGGTGCGAGGCAAATTATATTTGCGCTTCTGTGCCTCTTCATTTTGCTTTTCCCTCGAGCTTCGGCTTGATGAGCCTCTCAAAAATCTCTTCATCATTTTCTGAAAAAATCTGAAAATTTTAGTAACTTCAAAATAAAAGTGAACCAAACGCAATAATATTGATAGCAACTACTCCTACAAGTTCCTAGAGCCTATATCATGCATCAAAACTACTTTTGACCATATAAATTTGACATGCAAGCTCAAGAACAGGGTCACCTAAGTAGCAAAAATATGCAATGAATAAAGCACTAGAAAACTAATTGGACCAATGGAGGAGTCACATACCAATGAACAATCTCCCAAAGCAGTTTTGTGAGAGGTGCTTTGAGCTGGATATTCGTGTTTGTGGGAGGAAGAAGATGTGTGTGGGTGCAGGAATAAGTGGAGGAGGTCCACTGTGGGCCCACGAGGCAGGGGGGTAGGGCGCACCCTCCACCCTCGTGGCCACGTGGTTGATCCCCCTGCTGTGTTCTCAGTTCCAGATATTCTCAAATATTCTAGAAAAAATCATATTTAAATTTCAGGGCATTTGGAGAACTTTTATTTTCGGGGCATTTTTATATTGCATGGATATTTAGATAACAGACAGGAAATACTTATTTTTATTTTATTTAATACAAATAACAGAAAATAAGAAGAAGGTACAGAGAGTTGTGCTTTCTAGTTTCATCCATCTCATGCTCATCAAAAGGAATCCACTAACAAGGTTGATCAAGTCTTGTTAACAAACTCATTCCGAATAACATGGAACTGGAGAAATTTCGAATAACACTATGTTACCTCAACGGGGATATGCACATCTCCAATAATAAGAATATCATATTTCTTCTTGACAGTAGGAAGAGGAAATTCAAAACCTCCAAATATAATCGATGAAATTTTTCCAATAGAGTTGATACTATGAACTTGAGGTTGTTTCCTCGGAAAGTGTACCATATTCTGATTAACATTAACATGAAAAGTGACATTGCCTTTGGTGCAATCAATAACAGCCCCTACAGTGTTCAAAAAAGGTCTTCCAAGAATAATAGACATACTATCGTCCTCAGGAATATCAAGAATAACAAAGTCCATTAAAATAGTAGCATTTGCAACTACAACAGGCACATCCTCACAAATACCGACAGGTATAGCAGTTGATTTATCAGCCATTTGCAAAGATATTTCAGTAGGAGTCAACTTATTCAAATCAAGTCTACGGTATAAAGAGAGAGGCATAACACTAACACCGGCTCCAAGATCACATAAAGCAGTTTTAACATAATTTCTTTTAATAGAGCATGGTATAGTAGGTACTCCTGGATCTCCAAGTTTCTTTGGTATTACACCCTTAAAAGTATAATTAGCAAGCATGGTGGAAATTTCAGGTTCCGGTATCTTTCTTTTATTTGTAACAATATATTTCATATACTTAGCATAAGGATTCATTTTGAGCATATCAGTTAATCGCATACGCAAAAATATAGGTCTAATCATTTTAGCAAAGTGCTCAAAATCCTCATCATCCTTTTTCTTGGATGGTTTGGGAGGAAAAGGCATGGGTTTCTGAACCCAAGGCTCTCTTTCCTTGCCATGTTTCCTAGCAACAAAGTCTTTCTTATCATAACGTTGATTCTTCGATTATGGGTTATCAAGATCAGCAGCAGGTTCAATTTCTATATCATTGTCATTACTAGGTTGAGCATCATCATGAACATTATCATTAACATTATCACTAGTTTCAGGTTCATTACCAGATTGTGTTTCAGCATCAGAAATAGAAATATCATTTGGACTCTCAAGTGTTTCAGTAATACGTTCACTAGAAGCATGCAAAGTCCTATCATTTTTCTTTTTCTTCCTTTTAGAAGGACTAGGTGCATCTATATTATTTCTCTGAGAATCTTGCTCAATTCTCTTAGGATGGCCTTCAGGATACAAAGGTTCCTGAGTCATTCTACCACCTCTAGTCATAACTCTTACAGTGTTATCATTTTTCTTACTATTCATTTCATTGAGCACATCATTTTGAGCTTTAAGTACTTGTTCTACTTGAGTGGTAACCATAGAAGCATGTTTACTAATAAGTTTAAGTTCACCTTTGACATTAGCCATATAATCACCCAAGTGTTCAAGCATATTTGAATTGTATTTCAATTGTCTACCAAAATAAGCATTAAAATCTTCTTGCTTAACCATAAATTTATCAAACTCATCTAAGCATGGGCTAGTAAATTTAGTAAACGGGATTTCAGCTTTATCGTATCTATAGAGAGAATTTACCTTTACTACCTGTGTCGGGTTATCAAGACCATGAGTTTCTTCAATAGGTGGAGGATTAAGATCATATGTTTCTTCAAGGGGCGGTAAATTAAGACCGTGTATTTCTTCAATAGGAGGTAAATACTTAACATCTTCAGCTTTAATACACTTTTCTTTCATAAATTTCTTTGCCTCTTGCATATCTTCAGGATTGAGAAATAGAATACCCCTTTTCTTCGGAGTTGGTTTAGGAATAGGCTCGGGAAGTGTCTAATTATTTTCATTTGTCAACATATTATTCAATAGAATTTCAGCTTCATCCGGCATTCTTTCCCTGAAAACAGAACCAACACAACTATCTAGGTAATCTCTGGAGGCATCCGTTAGTCCATTATAAAAGATATCAAGTATTTCATTTTTCTTAAGAGGATGATCAGGCAAAGCATTAAGTAATTGGAGAAGCCTCCCCCAAGCTTGTGGGAGACTCTCTTCTTCAATTTCAACAAAATTATTTATATCCCTTAAGGCAGCTTGTTTCTTATGAGCAGGGAAATATTTAGCAGAGAAGTAATAAATCATATCCCAGGGACTACACACACAACCAGGATCCAGAGAATTAAACCATATCTTAGCATCACCTTTTAATGATAACGGAAATATTTTAAGGATATAAAAGTAGCGAGTTCTCTCATCATTAGTGAACAAGGTGGCTATATCATTTAATTTAGTAAGATGTGCCACAACAGTTTCGGATTCATAGCCATGAAAAGGATCAGATTCAACCAAAGTAATTATATCAGGATCAACAAAAAATTCATAATCCTTATCAGTAACAAAGATAGGTGAAGTAGCAAAAGCAGGGTTAGGTTTCATCCTAGCATTTAGGGATTGCTTACTCCATTTAGCTAATAACCTCTTAAGTTCGTATCTATCTTTGCAAGCTAAAATAGCTAAAGAAGCTTCTTTATCAAAGACATAACCCTCAGGAATAACAAGTGATTCATTATTAGGGGAAGAGTCTTCATCATTACTTGCATCAATATTATCAGATTCAATATTTTCAATCTCTCTAACCCTAGCAAGTTGTTCATCAAGAAATTCACCAAGTGGCACAGTAGTATCAAGCATAGAAGTAGTTTCATCATAAGTATCATGCATAGCAGAAGTGGCATCATCAATAACATGTGACATATCAGAACGAATAGCAGAAGCGGGTTTAGGTGTCACAAGCTTACTCAAAACAGAAGGTGAATCAAGTGCAGAGCTAGATGGCAGTTCCTTACCTCCCCTCGTAGTTGAGGGATAAATCTTGGTTTTTGGATCTCTCAAGTTCTTCATAATGATAAGCAGATATAAATCACAAGTGACTCAAAGAATAGAGCTATGCTCCCTAGCAACGGCGCCAGAAAATAGTCTTGATAACCCACAAGTATGGGGGATCGCAACAACTTTTGAGGGTAAAGTATTCAACCCAAATTTATTGATTCGACACAAGGGGAGCCAAAGAATATTCTCAAGTATTAACATTGTCAATTCAACAACACCTGGAAACTTAATATATGTAGCAAAGTATTTAGTAGCAATGTAATATGATAGTAGTGGTAACGGTAGCAAAAGGTAATAGTAGCAAAAGTAATGTTTTTGGTATTTTGTAGTGATGATAGCAATAGCAACGGAAAAGTAAATAAGCGAAGAACAGTATATGGAAAGCTCGTAGGCAATGGATCGGTGATGGAGAATTATGCCGGATGCGGTTCATCATGTAACAATCATAACATAGGGTGACACAGAACTAGCTCTAATTCATCAATGTAATGTAGGCATGTATTCTGAATATAGTCATACGTGCTTATGGAAAAGAACTTGCATGACATCTTTTGTCCTACCCTCCCGTGGCAGTGGGGTCCTAATGGAAACTAAGGGATATTAAGGCCTCCTTTTAATAGAGTACCGGAACAAAGAATTAGCACATAGTGAATACATGAACTCGTCAAACTACGGTCATCACCGGTAAGTATCCCGACTATTGTCACTTCGGGGTTAACGGATCATAACACATAATAGGTGACTATAGACTTGCAAGATAGGATCAAGAACTCTCATATATTGATGAAAACATAATAGGTTCGGATCTGAAATCATGGCACTCGGGCCCTAGTGACAAGCATTAAGCATAGAAAAGTCATAGCAACATCAATCTCAGAACATAGTGGATACTAGGGATCAAACCCTAACAAAACTAACTCGATTACATGATAGATCTCATCCAACCCATCACCGTCCAGCAAGCCTACGATGGAATTACTCACGCACGGTGGTGAGCATCATGAAATTGGTGATGGAGGATGGTTGATGATGATGATGGCGACGGATTCCCCTCTCCGGAGCCCCGAACGGACTCCAGATCAGCCCTCCCGAGAGGTTTTAGGGCTTGGCGGCGGCTCCGTATCGTAAAACGCGGTGATTTCTTCTCTCTGATTTTTTCTCTCCGAAACCAAATATATAGAGTTGGAGTTGAGGTCGGAGGAGCTCCAGGGGGCCCACGAGGTAGCGGCGCGCCCTAGGGGGGCGCCCTCCACCCTCGTGGACAGGTAGTGGCCCCCCTGGTCTTCATCTTTTGCAAGGATTTTTTATTATTTCCGAAAATATGTTCCGTGAAGTTTCAGGTCATTCCGAGAACTTTTGTTTCTGCACATAAATAACACCATGGCAATTCTGCTGAAATCAGCGTCAGTCCGGGTTAGTTCCATTCAAATCATGCAAGTTAGAGTCCAAAACAAGGGCAAAAGTTTTTGGAAAAGTAGATACGATGGAGACGTATCAGGGCTCCGGCTCATCCTCCCCCTGCTCAATCTCATCCATGTACACGAGCATCTCTGCCTCTTCCGTGTCCTGCTGTGCCTTCATCTCCTACCGGCGACGGCGTCTGGCCTCCGCAGCTGACTCCAACCGGAGGGAATCCGTGTCGCTAGCGTCCCCCACATCCTCCTCCTCCGGCTCCTCCTCCTCCTCCTCCGTACTCGCTGCATCCGGAGGTAGCCGCGCGGTGATCCGGGCCTCGTGCTTTGCCCAGATCTTCTCAAGGAGCTCTAGCCGGCGCTCCGGTGCTAGAAATGGCTCGCTCCTCACCCGACGGTGTAGGTCATGGCTACTAGGCAGACGAGTGAAGTGGAAAGTGGCTGCGGTGGCGGACAGGTGAAGAAAATATGGATGGTAGGGTTTCGATGTCGCCGGTCGACTTAAATAGTCGGGATAGGCACTAACCGGCCCGCCGGAGCGGCGCTACCGGTCCGACGGAGGAGACGAGCTTCCGACCGTTGGGTTTCTGGACGTTTCTGCGTGGGACCCTGCCGTCAGTCCGACATGGCGGGCGCACCTGGGCGCCCCCACATCCGCCCCATATTTGGGCTGGATATGACGGGTGGCAGACAACTCGGGCGTTGGAGGCCCGTTTGAGGAGGTCATCTGGGTTGAAAAATCATGACCGGTCAGTGACCGGGCTAGCCGCTCGTGTGTTTGCGGCCGTTTTGGGGCGCCCGGCTGTAGGTGCTCTCATATCTACCCCCCTTGGCGCGCCCGGATGCCTTGTGAGACTCACAGCTGGCCCCCCGTGCCCATATTCTGCTATATGAAGGTTCTTGCCCTAGAAAAAAAATGAGAGGAAGACTTTCGGTATGAAGCGCCGCCGTCTCAAGGGGAACCTAGGCAGGAGCACTTTTGCTCTCCGGCGAAGCAACTCCGTCGGGGATACCTCCTCCCGGGAGGAGGAATCGAAGCCATCAACATCACCAACGATCCGCTCATCATGGGAGGACCAATCTTCATCAACATACTCACCAGCACCATCTCCTCTCAAACCCTAGTTCATCTCTTGTATTCAATCTTTGTTTCAAAACCTCAGATTGGTACATGTGGGTTGCTAGCAGTGTTGATTACATCTAGTAGTTGATGCTAGTTGGTTTATTTTGTGGAAGACTAAATGTTCGGATCCTCAAGCATATTCAATATACCTCAGATCTTGAACATGTATATGATCTGTAAGTAGGTACTTTTGTTCTTGAGGACATGGGAGAAGTCTTGTTATAAGTAATCATGTGAAGTTGGTATTCGTTCGATACTTTGATGATATGTATGTTGTTCCTCCTTTAGTGGTGTCATGTGAACGTCGACTACATGACACTTCACCATACTTGGGCCTAAGGGAAAGAATTGGAGAGTAATATGTAGATGACGGGTTGCAAGAGTGACAGAAGGTTACACCCTACTTTATGCGTTATTCCGTAAGGGGATGATTTGGATCCATATGTTGCATGCTATGGTTAAATTTATCTTAATTTTTCTTTCATAGTTGCGGGTTCTTGAGAGAGGGGGTAATCATAAGAGGGTTTTTTGTTTAAGTAAGAACATCAGCCTAGCACTGGTCCACCGACATATCAAATTATCAAAGTAGCAAACGCGAATCAACTAAACATGATGAACGTGACTAGATGAGAATTCCCATGTGTCCTCGAGAATACTTTGCTTTACATAAGAGAACTTTCCGGCTTGTCCTTTGCAATAAAAATGATTGGGCCACCTTGCTGCACCTTTGTTACTATTGCTACTTGTTACGAATTACCTTGCTACCAAACTATATGTTACCTACTTTTAGTACTTGCAGAGAATACCTTCCTGAAAATTGCTTTATCGTTTTCTTTTGCTCCTCTTTGGGTTCGACACTCGTACTTATCAAAAGGACTACGAGTGATCCCTTATACTTGCGGGTCATCAGTTTGCGGTGGCATTGATGATCTTGTCAATAAGATCATGTGACGATGCTTTTGGTGTCAATGTGGGTTGGGTCCCCACGGTTGGCCTTCGCCATCTTATCTAGGTCGATGATTTGTGCTTTGAAACATCACCGCTGGCGTCTCATGGAAATCTCCGGTGATGTGGAGCAGGCATGTCATTGAGCTAGGCTCATGGAACACCATCGGTTTGTGTAGGTCGAAGATGGGAACGGATTTACCTGTGATCTGCTTGTACTTTTATCTTTGTTGGGGGTATTCTTTAAGGGCTTATATTTGGGTAATATAGATTGTTGACCTTAATCTAAGGGTCAAAGTTGCGACTCTAAGTCAACCCAATTTTTTAAAAATTGTCTAGCCCCTGCGTCGCCTTTGATTGTCCGCCCATACTCCCGTCCATCAGGCCGCCACCCCTCATCGTCGTTGGCCACGTTCAAACAAAGCTTCGTGTGTCACATTGCGGCGGCGAGGCATTCCCCTTTTCCCCGTCCTCTCCTCCTCATGTCAGATCTGCACCGCTTCACGCCGCCACTATCGGTTGCTCCGCCCTCATGGATGGATGGTGGAGCTCCGTCCTGTTGTGTCGCTCGTCCAGGAGGGACTGCAACAACACAACGGCTAGCCACGGGCTCACAGCCACCGCCTCGGGCCTAGATCCATCCAACCAATGAGATCACGGTGTTGGGGAACGTAGCATGCAATTTCAAAAAAATTCCTACGATCACGCAAGATCTATCTAGGATATGCATAGCAACGAGAGGGGGAGAGTGTGTCCACGTACCCTCATAGACCGAAAGCGGAAGCGTTAGTTTAACGCGCTTGATGTAGTCGAACGTCTTCTTGATTTAACGGATCAAGTACCGAATGTACGGCACCTCCGAGTTCTGCACACATTCAGCTCGATGACATCCCTTGAACTCTTGATCCAGCAAAGTGTCAAGGGAGAGTTTCGTCAGCACGACGGCATGGTGACGGTGATGGTGAAGTGATCCGCGCAGGGCTTCGCCTAAGCACTATGACAATATGACTGGAGGAGTAAACGGTGGAGGAGGGCACCGCACACGGCTAAGAACAATTGATATGTCTTAGAGGTGCCCCCCGCCCCCGTATATAAAGGAGGGAGAGGGGAGGAGGCCGGCCTAGGGGCGCGCCAAGTGGGGGAAGTCCCACTTGGACTCCTAGTCCAATTCGCCCCCCCCCCTTTCCTTTTACCGGAAGGGGAAAGGGGAAAGGAGAGGGAGGAGAAGAAGGAAAGGGGGACGCGCCCCCTCCCCTAGTCCAATTCGGACTCCTCCCTTGGGGGGGCGCCACCCTTGTGGGCTGGCTTGCCTCCCTCCTATGGCCCA
>NC_057800.1:485681518-485730916 GCF_018294505.1 Triticum aestivum
CTCCGATACGTACCCGATACATTCTGAAACACTTCCAGTGTCCGAATACTATCGTCCAATATATCAATATTTACCTCTCGACCATTTCGAGACTCCTCATCATGTCTGTGATCTCATCCGGGACTCCGAACAATCTTCGGTCACCAAAACACATAAATCATAATACAAATCGTCATCGAACATTAAGCATGCGGACCCTATGGGTTCGAGAACTATGTATACATGACCGAGACTCATCTCCGGTAAATAACCAACAGCGAAACCTGGATGCTCATATCGATTCCCACATATTCTATGAAGATCTGCATCAGTCAAACCATAGTGACAACATACGTCATTCCCTTTGTCATCGGTATGTTACTTGCCCGAGATTCTGTCGTCAGTATCTTCGTACCTAGTTCAATCTCGTTATTGGCAAGTCTCTTTACTCGTTCCGTAATGCATCATCCCGCAACTAAATCATTAGTCACATTGCTTGCAAGGCTTATCATGATGTGCAATACCAAGAGGGCCTAGAGATACCTCTCCGATACTCAAAGTGACAAATCCTAATCTAGATCTATGCCAACCCAACAAACACCTTCAGAGATACTTGTAGAGCATATTTATAATCACCCAATTACATTGTGACATTTGATAGCACACAAGGTATTCCTCCGGTATTCAGGAGTTGCATAATCTCATAGTCAAAGGAATATGTATTAGTCATGAAAAAAGCAATAGCAATACAACTTAACGATCATTATGCTAAGCTAACGGATGGGTCTTGTCCATCACATCATTCTCCTAATGATGTGATCTCGTTCATCAAATGACAAAACATGTCAATGGTTAGGAAACTTAACCATCTTTGATTAACGAGCTAGTCTAGTAGAGGCATATTAGGGACACTTTGTTTTGTCTATGTATTCACACATGTATCAATTTTCCGTTTAATACAATTCTAGCATGAAAAATAAGCATTTATCATGATATAAGGAAATATAAATAACAACTTTATTATTTCCTCTAGGGCATATTTCCTTCACATGGTCCAATCGGCCTTGCCACCGAGGAGGTGTGTGGTTTTCGACACACGGTGGCAGTGATAATGTGAGTCGATAGTGGAGGTTCCTGACGGATCTAATGTCGGGTGGCCACTGTTGGGGAACGTAGTAATTTCAAAATTTTCCTACGCACACGCAAGATCATGGTGATGCATAGCAACGAGAGGGGAGAGTGTGATCTATGTACCCTTGTAGACCGACAGCGGAAGCGTTAGCACAACGCGGTTGATGTAGTCGTACGTCTTCACGGCCCGACCGATCAAGCACCGAAACTACGGCACCTCCGAGTTCTAGCACACGTTCAGCTAGATGACTATCCCCGGACTCCGATCCAGCAAAGTGTTGGGGAAGAGTTCCGTCAGCACGACAGCGTGGTGACGATCTTGATGTACTGCCGTCGCAGGGCTTCGCCTAAGCACCGCTACAATATTATCGAGGTCTATGGTGGAAGGGGGCACCGCACACGGCTAAGAATATGATCACCTGGATCTACTTGTGTGTCTAGGGGTGCCCCTGCCCCCGTATATAAAGGATCAAAGGGGGGGTGCGGCCGGCCAGGAGAGGGCGCGCCAGGAGGAGTCCTACTCCCTCCGGGAGTAGGATTCCCCCCTTTCCTAGTTGGAATAGGATTCGGGAGGGGGAAAGAGGAGAGAGAGAAGGAAGGGGGGGCGCCGGCCCCCTCTCCTTGTCCTATTCGGACTAGGGGGGAGGGGCGCGCGGCCCAGCCCTGGCCACCTCTCCTCTCTTCCACTAAAGCCCACTAAGGCCCATATACCTCCCGGGGGGTTCCGGTAACCTCCCGGTACTCCGGTAAAATCCCAATTTCACCCGGAACACTTCCGATATCCAAATATAGGCTTCCAATATATCAATCTTTATGTCTCGACCATTTCGAGACTCCTCGTCATGTCTGTGATCACATCCGGGACTCTGAACAAACTTCGGTACATCAAAATGCATAAACTCATAATATAACTGTCATCGAAACCTTAAGCGTGCGGACCCTACGGGTTCGAGAACAATGTAGACATGACCGAGACACGTCTCCGGTCAATAACCAATAGCGGAACCTGGATGCTCATATTGGCTCCTACATATCCTACGAAGATCTTTTATCGGTCAGACTGCATAACAACATACGTTGTTCCCTTTGTCATCGGTATGTTACTTGCCCGAGATTCGATCGTCGGTATCTCAATACCTAGTTCAATCTCGTTACCGGCAAGTCTCTTTACTCGTTCCGTAATACATCATCTCACAACTAACTCATTAGTTGCAATGTTTGCAAGGCTCTATGTGATGTGCATTACCGAGAGGGCCCGGAGATACCTCTCTGACAATCAGAGTGACAAATCCTAATCTCGAAATACGCCAACCCAACATGTACCTTTGGAGACACCTGTAGAGCACCTTTATAATCACCCAGTTACGTTGTGATGTTTGGTAGCACACAAAGTGTTCCTCCGGCAAACGGGAGTTGCATAATCTCATAGTCATAGGAACATGTATAAGTCATGAAGAAAGCAATAGCAACATACTAAACGATCGGGTGCTAAGCTAATGGAATGGGTCATGTCAATCAGATCATTCACCTAATGATGTGATCCCGTTTAATCAAATAACAACTCTTTGTCCATGGTTAGGAAACATAACCATCTTTGATTAACGAGCTAGTCAAGTAGAGGCATACTAGTGACACTCTGTTTGTCTATGTATTCACACATGTATTACGTTTCCGGTTAATACAATTCTAGCATGAATAATAAACATTTATCATGATATAAGGAAATAAATAATAACTTTATTATTGCCTCTAGGGCATATTTCCTTCATCCACTGCTTCAATGTCGTCCATGGTTGACTCGGCATGGTTGCCCTGATTCAGATCTGGTGGCTATTCAGACCCTGTCGGTCGGGGGTGGTGGTTGCCGACTATGTTAGAGCGACCTTCCGCGGCTCCACGACCACAGTGGTCATCGAAAGTTCTTCGGAGACGGTTAATCTCTCCAGATCTGGTTGTTGACTTTGGCGGTAAGATGCAAACTATGAACGAAGAGTTAATGCAGAGGGTTGATTGTGCAGCGGCGGTAGGCGCGCATCGCGTGTAGTTATTGGGATCGGGGAAAAGTGGTGGCGACAACACATGACTGACTTCAATGATGGTGCTACGTGCACCCGATTTTGAGCTCTGTGGTGAAGCCTAGGTCTGATCTGAGTTGGTTATACATGGCAATTACGATGTCTTTTTGCGCCGTTACCTTGTTAAGGGCATTGCTCGAACTAATTAATCAGGGTGAAAACCTAGATTTTGGTCTTGATAGTTGGATCCGATGACGGTGGCGCATGAGCATCGCTTCCTTCCTGAATGCATTGTTGAAGAGCTTCATCGTCCACATGGTGTCTTGAGATGGTTGGCATGGATATGGTCATTGTTACAGTTTGCGAGATCACGGATCTGAACATTTTTTTTCTTCCTTTTTTCTTGCCTACACACGTCTTTGTTCTTATATGTCTTTACTAGTTGCCTGTGTATTTTTTGTTCATGTTGGTGTTAACTGTGTGCATCCTAACTATATAGAGGCCAGGTATGTGAGTTTATAATATTTGTATTCTCTTGATGCTCCACTCTGGGCCAATAAAATCCATCCTTTATCGAAAAATAGACTGTTGGCCTTAGCCTAAAAATAATAATCATCAAAAGTTATATTCCACAATTTTTCTATCATCGGATGTTTTAAAAGGTTTTAATAATATATACTTTTGATTAACTCATATTTTTTGTTGATCAAATGATAGTCAAAGTTTTCCTCAAAATACAAGGGCATTGTATATTGATACAGAGGGAGTACAGTTTACTTCCATTGCCACTTTATATTATTTGAACAAATATACATAATGATTGTATTTTCTTGAATTTATTTTAGACTTTTCGGCGATACTTGTTCAGTGGGAGGAGATGTTTCCGTCGACTACGGAGACATCTGTGATGATTTCGTCAATCTCAAGATGACGTGCCCCTCGGTCTTTCGAAGATAACTCGTAGGATAAGGTGTGCATGCAAGCGTTCAAGGTGAGTGTATGTACGCATAAATGAGCGCATTCGTGATTTCCCCCATAGTTTTACATATAAGGTGTATATAAAAAACGAAATGCTACTAAGCTTAAAAGGTGCAGTGTCATAATTGTATAGTTGTTGAACTTTTGTCTACTAAACATAACTATCTTTGATCAACGAGCTAGTCAAGTAGAGGCATACTAGTGACACTCTGTTTGTCTATGTATTCACACATGTATTACGTTTCCGGTTAATACAATTCTAGCATGAATAATAAACATTTATCATGATATAAGGAAATAAATAATAACTTTATTATTGCCTCTAGGGCATATTTCCTTCAGTCTCCCACTTGCACTAGAGTCAATAATCTAGATTACACAGTAATGATTCTAACACCCATGGAGCCTTGGTGCTGATCATGTTTTGCTCGTGGAAGAGGCTTAGTCAACGGGTCTGCTACATTCAGATCCGTATGTATCTTGCAAATCTCTATGTCTCCCACCTGGACTAGATCCCGGATGGAATTGAAGTATCTCTTAATGTGTTTGGTTCTCTTGTGAAATCTGGATTCCTTTGCCAAGGCAATTGCACCAGTATTGTCACAAAAGATTTTCATTGGACCCGATGCACTAGGTATGACACCTAGATCGGATATGAACTCCTTCATCCAGACTCCTTCATTTGCTGCTTCTGAAGCAGCTATGTATTCCGCTTCACACATAGATCCCGCCACGACGCTTTGTTTAGAACTGCACCAACTGACAGCTCCACCGTTTAATGTAAACACATATCCGGTTTGCGATTTAGAATCGTCCGGATCAGTGTCAAAGCTCGCATCAACGTAACCATTTACAATGAGCTCTTTGTCACCTCCATAAATGAGAAACATATCCTTAGTCCTTTTCAGGTATTTCAGGATGTTCTTGACCGCTGTCCAGTGATCCACCCCTGGATTACTTTGGTACCTCCCTGCTAGACTTATAGCAAGGCACACATCAGGTCTGGTACACAGCATTGCATACATGATAGAGCCTATGGCTGAAGCATAGGGAACATCTTTCATTTTTCTCTCTATCTTCTGCAGTGGTCGGGCATTGAGTCTTACTCAACTTCACACCTTGTAAAACAGGCAAGAACCCTTTCTTTGCTTGATCCATTTTGAACTTCTTCAAAACTTTGTCAAGGTATGTGCTTTGTGAAAGTCCAATTAAGCGTCTTGTTCTATCTCTATAGATCTTAATGCCTAATATGTAAGCAGCTTCACCGAGGTCTTTCATTGAAAAACTCTTATTCAAGTATCCCTTTATGCTATCCAGAAATTCTATATCATTTCCAATTAGTAATATGTCATCCACATATAATATCAGAAATGCTACTGAGCTCCCACTCACTTTTTTTGTAAATACAGGCTTCTCCAAAAGTCTGTATAAAACCAAATGCTTTGATCACACTATCAAAGCATTTATTCCAACTCCGAGAGGCTTGCACCAGTCCATAAATGGATCGCTAGAGCTTGCACACTTTGTTAGCTCCCTTTGGATCGACAAAACCTTCTGGTTGCATCATATACAACTCTTCTTCCAGAAATCCATTCAGGAATGCAGTTTTGACATCCATCTGCCAAATTTCATAATCATAAAATGCGGCAATTGCTAACATGATTCGGACAGACTTAAGCATCGCTACGGGTGAGAAGGTCTCATCGTAGTCAATCCCTTGAACTTGCCGAAAACCTTTTGCGACAAGTCGAGCTTTGTAGACAGTAATATTACTGTCAGCGTCAGTCTTCTTCTTGAAGATCCATTTATTCTCAATTGCTTGCCGATCATTGGGCAAGTCAACCAAAGTCCATACTTTGTTCTCATACATGGATCCCACCTCAGATTTCATGGCTTCAAGCCATTTTGCGGAATCTGGGCTCACCATCGCTTCTTCATAGTTCGTAGCTTCATCATGATCTAGTAGCATGACTTCCAGAACAGGATTACCGTACCACTCTGGCGCGGATCTCATTCTGGTTGATCTACGAGGTTCAGTAGTATCTTGTTCGGAAGTTTCATGATCATTATCATTAGCTTCCTCACTAATTGGTGTAGGTGTCGTAGAAACAAGTTTCTGTGATGTACTACTTTCCAATAAGGGAGTAGGTACAGTTACCTTGTCAAGTTCTACTTTCCTCCCACTCACTTCTTTCGAGAGAAACTCCTTCTCCAGAAAGTTTCCGAATTTAGCAACAAAAATCTTGCCTTCGGATCTGTGATAGAAGGTGTATCCAATAGTTTCCTTTGGATATCCTATGAAGACACATTTCTCCAATTTGGGTTCGAGCTTATCAGGTTGAAGCTTTTTCACATAAGCATCGCAACCCCAAATTTTCAAAAATGACAACTTTGGTTTCTTGCCAAACCACAGTTCATAAGGCGTCGTCTCAACGGATTTTGATGGTGCCCTATTTAACGTGAATGCGGCCGTCTCTAGAGCGTATCCCCAAAATGATAGTGGTAAATCAGTAAGAGACATCATAGATCGCACCATATCTATTAAAGTACGATTACGACGTTCGGACACACCATTACGCTGTGGTGTTCCGGGTGGCGTGAGTTGCGAAACTGTTCCACATTGTTTCAAATGTACAACAAACTCGTAACTCAAATATTCTCCTCCACGATCAGATCGTAGGAATTTTATTTTCTTGTTACGATGATTTTCAACTTCACTCTGAAATTCTTTGAACTTTTCAAACGTTTCAGACTTGTGTTTCATTAAGTAGATATACCCATATCTGCTTAAGTCATCTGTGAAGGTGAGAAAATAACGATATCCGCCACGAGCCTCAATATTCATCGGACCACATACATCTGTATGTATGATTTCCAACAAATCTGTTGCTCTCTCCATAGAACCGGAGAACGGTGTTTTTGTCATCTTACCCATAAGGCACGGTTCGCAAGTACAAAGTGATTCATAATCAAGTGGTTCCAAAAGCCCATCAGTATGGAGTTTCTTCATGCGCTTTATACCGACATGACCCAAATGGCAGTGCCACAAATAAGTTGCACTATCATTATCAACTCTGCATCTTTTGGCTTCAACACTATGAATATGTGTGTCACTACTATCGAGATTTAATAAGAATAGACCACTCCTTAAGGGTGCATGACCATAAAAGATATTACTCATGTAAATAGAACAACCATTATTCTCTGATTTAAATGAATAACCATCTCGCATCAAACAAGATCCAGATATAATGTTCATGCTTAACGCTGGCACCAAATAACAATTATTTAGGTCTAATACTAATCCCGAAGGTAGATGTAGAGGTAGCGTGCCGACTGCGATCACATCGACTTTGGAACCGTTTCCCACGGGCATCGTCACCTCGTCCTTATCTAATCTTCGCTTAATCCATAGTCCCTGTTTCGAGTTGCAAATATTAGCAACAGAACCAGTATCAAATACCCAGGTGCTACTGCGAGCATTAGTAAGGTACACATCAATAACATGTATATCACATATACCTTTGTTCACCTTGCCATCCTTCTTATCCGCCAAATACTTGGGGCAGTTCCGCTTCCAGTGACCAGTCTGCTTGCAGTAGAAGCACTTAGTTTCAGGCTTAGGTCCAGGTTTGGGTTTCTTCTCCTGAGTAGCAACTTGCTTGTTGTTCCTTTTGAAGTTCCCCTTCTTCTTCCCTTTGCCCTTTTTCTTGAAACTAGTGGTCTTGTTGACCATCAACACTTGATGCTCCTTCTTGATTTCTACCTCCGCAGCTTTCAGCATTGCGAAGAGCTCGGGAATAGTCTTATTCATCCCTTGCATATTATAGTTCATCATGAAGCTCTTGTAGCTTGATGGCAGTGATTGGAGAATTCTGTCAATGACGCAATCATCTGGAAGATTAACTCCCAATTGAATCAAGTGATTATTATACCCAGACATTTTGAGTATATGCTCACTGACAGAACTGTTCTCCTCCATCTTGCAGCTATAGAATTTATTGGAGACTTCATATCTCTCAATCCGGGCATTTTCTTGAAATATTAACTTCAACTCCTGGAACATCTCATATGCTCCATGACGTTCAAAATGTCGTTGAGGTCCCGATTCTAAGCCGTAAAGAATGGCACACTGAACTATCGAGTAGTCATCAGCTTTGCTCTACCAGACGTTCGT
This sequence comes from Triticum aestivum, assembly GCF_018294505.1. Classification (NCBI taxonomy): domain Eukaryota; kingdom Viridiplantae; phylum Streptophyta; class Magnoliopsida; order Poales; family Poaceae; genus Triticum; species Triticum aestivum. The sequence continues at coordinate 485,689,799 of NC_057800.1, forward strand.
AACATCTGGTGTTGCTCCAGCAGCAGGCCTGGCACCCAGCGGTGCTTCCAGGATGTAATTCTTATGTGAAGCAATGAGGATAATCCTCAAGTTATGGACCCAGTCCGTGTAATTGCTACCATCATCTTTCAACTTTGCTTTCTCAAGGAATGCATTAAAATTCAACGGAACAACAGCACAGGCCATCTATCTACAATCAAACATACATAAGCAAGATACTATCAGGTACTAAGTTCATGATAAATTTAGGTTCAATTAATCATATTACTTAAAGAACTCCCACTTAGATAGACATCCCTCTAATCCTCTAAGTGATTACGTGATCCAAATCAACTAAACCATGTCCGATCATCATGTGAGATGGAGTAGTTTCATTGGTGAACATCACTATGTTGATCATATCTACTATATGATTCACGAACGACCTTTCGGTCTCCGTGTTCCGAGGCCATATCTGTATATGCTTGGCTCGTCAAGTATAACCTGAGTATTCTGTGTGTGCAACTGTTTTGCACCCGTTGTATTTGAACGAAGAGCCTATCACACCCGATCATCACGTGGTGTCTCAGCACGAAGAAATTTCGCAACGGTGCATACTCAGGGAGAACACTTCTTGATAATTAGTGAGAGATCATCTTATAATGCTACTGAAAGTGCAACTATCCCTAGGTGGTTTTGGTAATTCATAACAACATATAGCTCATTGAGCTAATGCTATTCCAAGATGATTATTTCAGGAAAGCTCAATGATTGGCATGGCATGGATGTGAAAGTGGAACCCTCAAAATGCTAAGGACAAAGGATTGGCTCAAGCTCAAAAGCTTAAGACTCTTCATTTTATATTTTAGTGATCCAAGATCACATTGAGTCTTTAGGAAAAGCCAAGGAGGGATGAGGTGTTGCTTAATGAGCCTCTTGCTTCATGTGCTTAGTGATATGCTCCAAAACCCTCAACTACTTTCCCATATCCACATATGACCTAAACCCTAAGCCAAACTCGGTCCTACCGATTCTTCCTATCCGGCGCCACCGAGTTTCACTTGTCATTAGCCACTGCCAAACCCTAGCAATTTGGTCCTACCGATAGGGATCTCAGTCTCACCGAGATGGGGTTCCAAACTCTCTGTTTCCCTTTCGTAACTTTTCGGTCCCACCGAAAGAGCGAATCGGTCCCACAGAGATTGCAATGTAAACTCAGTGTTTCCCCTTTGCAACTTTTCGGTCTCACCGAGTTCCACTCGGTCTCACCGAAAGAGCAAATCGGTCCCAGCGAGTTTGCCTGACCAACTCTCTGGTTAGCTAATTACCAAATTCGGTCTCACCGAGTTTGTGTAATCGGTCTCACCGAGATTACATTATGCCCAAACCCTAACCGAATCGGTCCTACCGAGTTGCATGTCAGTCCCACCGAAATTCCTAACGGTCACTAGGTTTACTATTTCGGTCAGACCGAGTTTCTTAATTCGGTCCCACCGAGATTGGTAAATTGTGTGTAACGGTTGGATTTTGTGTGGAGGCTATATATACCCCTCCACCTCGTTCTCATTCAAAGAGAGAGCCATAAGAACGCACACATCATTCCAACTCATATGTTCTGAGAGAGAACCACCTACTCATGTGTTGAGACCAAGACATTCCTTTCCTACAATATGAATCTTGATCTCTAGCCTTCCCAAGTTGCTTTCCACTCAAATCTTCTTTCCACCAAATCCAAATCCTATGAGAGAGAGTTGAGTGTTGGGGAGACTATCATTTGAAGCACAAGAGCAAGGAGTTCATTACCTACACACCATTTGTTACTTCTTGGAGAGTGGTGTCTCCTAGATTGGCTAGGTGTCACTTGGGAGCCTCCGACAAGATTGTGGAGTTGAACCAAGGAGTTTGTAAGGGCAAGGAGATCGCCTACTTCGTGAAGATCTACCGCTAGTGAGGCAAGTCCTGTGTGGGTGATGGCCATGGTGGGATAGACAAGGTTGCTTCTTCGTGGACCCTTTGTGGGTGGTTGCTTCTTCGTGGACCCTTCGTGGGTGGAGCCCTGTGTGGACTCGCGCAACCGTTGCCCTTGGGTGGAGCCCTGTGTGGACTCGTGCACCGTTACCCTTCGTGGGTTGAAGTCTCCATCAACATGGATGTAGGATAGCACCACCTATCCGAACCACGGGAAAAACATCCGTGTCTCAAATAGCGTTTGAATTCTCCAAACCCTTCCCTTTACATTCTCGCAAGTTGCATGCTTTACTTTCCGCTGCCTATATACTCTTTGCATGCTTGCTTGAATTATGTGATGATTGCTTGACTTGTCCTAAATTAGCTAAAATCTGCCAAGAACTAAAATTGGGAAAAGGTTAAGTTTTTATTTGGTTAAGTAGTCTAATCACCCCCCCTCTAGACATACTTTCGATCCTACAAGTGGTATCAGAGCTTTGGTCTCCATTTGCTTGATATCCATAGCTTTTGGTGGTCATAGCCTTGGTGTCACAACCTAGGAGAGTATGGCGTCTAGTGAGGGAAATTATCACCGTAGAGGTCCTTACTTTGATGGTACTAATTTTGCTAGTTGGAAGCATAAAATGAAAATGCATATTCTTGGACATAACCCCGCTGTTTGGGCTATTTGTGTGTTGGTTTGCAAGGTGACTTCTTTGATGGGAGAGAACCAAACCGTGAAGCTACCGCGGATGAGTTGAAGATGTTGTAATACAATGCTCAAGCTTGTGACATTCTCTTCAATGGATTGTGCCCCGAAGAATTCAACAAAATCAGCCGCCTTGAGAATGCAAAGGAAATTTGGGACACTTTGATTGATATGCACGAAGGTACCGACTCCGTCAAGGAATCCAAGTTGGATGTGCTTCAAAGCCAACTTGACAAGTTCAAGATGAAGGATGGTGAAGGTGTCGCTAAAATGTACTCTAGGCTTGCTCTCATCACAAATGAGATTGCCGGCTTAGGAAGTGAAGAGATGACCGATAGATTCATCATCAAGAAGATCCTAAGAGCCTTGGATGGAAAATATGATACTGTGTGCACATTGATCCAAATGATGCCCAATTACAAAGAGCTCAATCCAACGGAGGTGATTGGAAGAATTGTTGCTCATGAGATGTCACTTAAGGATAAAGAGGAACTTCACAACAAATCAAGTGGTGCCTATAAAGCCTCATGTGAAGCCCCTACATCATCAAGTGAGAAACAAGACTTCAATGAGGAATTGAGCTTAATGGTGAGAAACTTCAACAAGTTCTACAAAAGTAGAAGCAAAGATAGAAGCTCCAAGTCAAGGTCCTACAATGACAGAAGATCTTCTAGTCGAGAGCGAAACTGTTACAATTGTGGAAGACCCGGACACTATTCCAATGAGTGTACGGCTCCCTACAAGAGAAGAGAATATTCTCCAAAAAGAAGAAGCAAAGGATCACCACCAAGAGAGAGAAGGAGTAAAGATGATCGCTATGAACGAAGATACTCACGAAGAAGCAAGGATTTGGAAAGGAAGGAAAAATCATCAAGGAGCTACACAAGACGAAGACATCAAGCTCATGTTGGTGAATGGGTATCCGGCTCCGACTCCGACAGCCACTCCGAGAGAAGTTATCACTCCGACTCCGAAGATACTCAAGATGAAGGTGTTGCCGGTCTAGCACTTGTGTCAACCAACTCCTACGACATATTTGACTCACCAAATGAAGGAATTGGAAGATGCTTCATGGCCAAAGGTCCTAAGGTAACACACCCCGAGTATGTTGATTTCAATAGTGATGAAGATGACTTGTTAGGTGATGATTTGCTTGGTGACGACTCTAGTGATGAATACTTTGATGAAATTTCATTTAAACATGCTAATCAAGATAAAACGAATGACAATGATAAGGAGAAGATTGAGGCCCTAACTAAAGAACTAAACACTCTTAAGTTAGCTCATGACACTATCTTCGAAGATCATCGAGAACTTTTAAGAGCTCATGAGAAATTACGCTTTGAAAAGCTCAATCTTGAGAAAGAGCATGAGTTCTTAAAGGCAATCAATGATGATCTCCGCAAGAAAAGTTCTTCTTACATTGCCAAGCGTTTACTCTTATCTACTTACATGCCTCAAGTCAAGTTTAACAAGAAAGATTCTTCCTCTAGTAGTAACAATGATCGTGCTAAATCCAATATTGTTGCTTCTAGTAGTTCTCTTGATTCCACTAATGATTCTCTTAGCCAAGTTACACTTGAGCAATAAAATAGCTTATTGAAGGGAATTATAGAGAAAGGAGTGTACAAAAGCCTTGCCGGGAGTAAGCAATTCGAAGAAATTGTGCGCAAGCAAGGAATGCACCCGAAGAATCAAGGTGTTGGTTTTGAACGAAAGTTCAATGCCAATGGAGTTGAGTGGGAAGAAGATCAATACCCCAAGACAAAGTTTGTCCCTCAACAAGAGAAGTATACTTCTTTCAAGGGGACACAAGCTCAAGATGATCTTCCACCACAAGACTACAAGCAAAAAGGCAAGGACAAGCTTCAAAAGGAAATTGATGCATTTGAAGAAGCTCCGAAGACCTTAGTCAAGTGGATTCCCAAGACTACTTCAAGCTCTACTTCATCAAGTACGACTACAACTCCAAGGATTCCCATCAAGATGATGTGGATCCAAAAGAAGAAGAACTAGAGAGTTCTTGAGGGTGACTCCACCAACATACTTCACTCTTATCATTTTGGCAAGTACAAGTGCAATCAACTTCCACATCTTGCACTAGTTCAAGGAGTCACAAACCCTCTTGTTGATAAGACAAGGGACAAGGTAACCTAAAAGTTTTCATGGACATCATCTTTTGTGTGCATCACTCTATGTCTATGGATATCCTTGTTTGTTCCTTGTGGGACTAACCCATGTAGGTATTGAAAGTGCAATTCACTCAAATGGATGGCTCCAAGAGATCTACATCAACATTGAGCATCCACATCTTCAATATCTACATGAAGTCATCATCGACAAAACCCAAGGTTAGTTCATCCCTCTTAAGGGGGATATCACATCTAGGGGGAGCTTTACTCTAAGACTTAGCTAAAGCAACTCTAAATATGTGAACACAACAATGCTTTATGTAAAGGTGGTAACCCCACTTGAGCTTAAACGATGAGTATGACCTACGATCAAGTGTTCTCACTTGACTCCTAAGTCAATATACTCATATATAGATGACCTAGTCATCGCAAATTGCTTGATAGATGCTAGAATTGGTTGTGCATGCTTTGCCACATATTTCATTTGCTATCTTATTGTGTGAGCATGTTGGTTGCATATTTTACTCATTCGAGGACATCCACTTGTTGTTTTGATTGTTTGGCTTTATCCTCTTTTGCCAAGTGGATGGACAAGAATGCCTAAGAACCTCCTCTAGCTATCTATGCTTTTCTCGTCTCAAACTCTATTCATGCTGCATCACAAAATTTGATCAAGTCAGATTCGAACCACTCTGTGTGAGGAGCGCTCGGAGTCCCCGATTCGTCATAGACTTAACTTCCAAAACCTCTTTATGATTCTCGGTCTGACCGATACTCCACTCTCGGTCCTACCGAGATCATTAAGTTGATCTAGGTTTTCGATCTTGGTGCAACCGATTTGAACCTTTCGGTCACACCGAGTTTCAGTAACTGCACGCAGTTATGAATCTCGGTGCCACCGAGTTGTTCCACTCGGTCACACTGACAGGGTCGGGCTATATATAGTCATGGGCAAAATTTGGAAATTTCTCCGAACCCCTTCGCCTGCGCGATAGCCTGCTCTGCCCTCGAGGTCTCCGGATCGTATTCTCACCGCCAGCAGCCTCCAGTCGCTGGTATCTGTCACCGTCAACGGGAATTCTGCCCCGCCGTTGCCGCCGTAGCAAGTCCCCGCCGAACTAGGGTATGGACTTGATCTTTGTGCTATTCCTCAATCTGATTCCTAGCACATTGCGATCATATTGATTCTTGCCACGTTTGAGAAACTTCTATCCGGTCAAAACGCCCGTAGATTAGGTTTGATTCGAAAATTCTAGGTTTAAGTTTCTGCCGAAACCATCTCGGACCCACCGAGTTGAAAAACTCGGTCCCACCGACTTGGCTTATGCCATTGCACAAGTGAGACTCGGTCTGACCGGGAATTACTTATCGGTGTGACCGATTTTTGAAATCAGTGAAACCCTAGCAGTCTCGGTGCCACCGAACTGTGACTCGGTCCTACCGAGTTCACTAGTTTAGGTTCCAAAACTGCTTCGGTATCACCGAGTTTGAAAATCGGTAGATCCGAGATGATTTCAGTGGGAAGCTAAAACTAAGTTTTTGGATCATTCTTTTTGCAAAAATCTCTGCATTTTGTGATGCTCATCCACTCTATCTCCTCTATAATCTATTCATAGGGTCAGCAGTCAGTTTGCAGCATGTCAGACCAGAGTGACAGCCAAAACTTGTCAGAGCAGCAAGTGCAGTTGAGTGAGGGCACTAGCCCCTCAAGTTCCTCAGATGATGGCAGCAGGAGCACACCCAGCAACCTGCCTAAAGCTGCCACTAGACAAAGGAAGAAGAGAACCTCAGACTCTGAAGATGAGGACTATGTGGCAGAGGAAGAGGCCACTTCCAAGAGAATTGAACCAGCTCAAGGCACTAAGCCAGGTATGAAAATCAAAAGGCCAGCAGGCAGGCAGCCCATGTCAAAGGCTAGAGCCTCAACCGAGAAGCCTGCTCCCATTGAGCCCGTTGCTGCTGAGGGCAAGAAGAGGAAAGAGTGAGTGAAGAAGACTGTAGCCAGAGTGCTTGGGAAGGCCTCCATCATGGTAGATGAGGAGGAAGAAGAAGAGGTTGCTGCACCAGCACCCAAGGCAGCAAAACTTATGGGAGATGCCATAAGGTCAGGGGGAGCTGCATCCAAGCCCAAGGAAGCACCTAAGGCTGCATCTAAGCCTAAGAGTGCACCAAAGAGAAACACAAGAAGCATCCCAGCCACTGAGAAGAACAAGGCCCCAGTGCCTGAGACTATTGCAGAGGAAGAGGAAGAGAGTGTCCTTCGGAAGATCAAGCCAAAGATCCCAGACCACAACGATGCTCATCCTGTGGCTGAGGATATGAAGCTCAGGAGAGACTCAGGGCTCAGGAAGTGGAGAGAAGCAGATCCATATGCTTCTAGGAGAAGGACTACAGTGGACTACAGGTTTCATACCAAGGAGCAGCAGGATTTCTATGAGACAGTGCTACTTGACAAGAAGCCAATTGTATGTGATATGAGATGGGTCGACTGGACCTATATCAAGGACAATGAAGAGCACTACCCAGGAGTTCAGGACAGCTTCAAAGCGTGTGGAGTAGAGGACTTTGTTGGGCAGAAGCTCACAAAGTGGAACGAGGAACTCATCATGCAGTTCTACTCCACAGCTCACTTTTATCCAGATGGGAGGATTACATGGATGTCAGAGGGTACAAGGTACCAATCAACTGTTGAGGAATGGGCGAAGCTGATAAATGCCCCAGAGGAGCAAGCAGATGACTTGGACATTTATGCCAAGAAAAAGATGGACCACAACTCCATGTCCAACATGTATAAGGAGATTCCGAATGAAGCACTTGACACGTTCAAGTTTGGCTCAGTACATTATCTGCTATCAGGATTGCCTACGATCAACTGGATCCTTAGGCACACCCTTCTGCCCAAGTCTGGAGATCACAAGATGATCAGAGGTCACGCGATCAATTTGCTTCATGTCTTTGACGTGCCTCAAAAATTCAAAGTCATGAGCCTCATAGTGGAAACAATCAAAAGGACTGCGGCAGATCAGAAGAGGAGCTGTGGATATGCCCCTCAGATTCAGGAGCTCATCAACTCCAAGATGGGCACGGGCGTATATTTGTTGGATAAGGAACATCTGCCCATCCGTCCAGATTTTGAGAACAATGAAGTTGTGACGACAGAGAATGAACCATCATCTGCCCATGCACAAGCTCAGAAGGAGAAGGCGAAGAAGGAGAAAGCTGCCAGGATGCCTACTCAAGCAGAGGCATCTGATTACTTCTTGAAGACCAAACAAGAGCAGCTCAGTTACTTGATTGCGTCCACCCTGCGGATTGAGCAGAGTATAGCCACCCTGACTCAGAACCAGGCGAGTTTAGAGAGGATCATGGAACAAAGGTTCTATGACTTGGACATCAAGGTGACAGAGATACAGACTACCGTGGAGCAGCTCTAGGAGGACATGAATGAGAGGAGAGGCAGGACCATGACTCATGCTTTTGCTAGGGTGCCACGAGGTCCGAGGTCGTCTGCACTGCCAGTTGCTGACACCAGAGCTACAACGTCTGCACCAGCCACAGCCTCAGTTCCACCAGCTCCAGCATCCACTTCAGCCTCGACTCCGACCACGTCTACCGAAGGCTTCGTCCTTGGAGTGATCCGGACTCCACCACCACCTGAAGATCAAGCCTGAGCGTCGATCTAGTGCTATGCATTTTCTAGGAACTTTTTGGTAACTTGTTGCCAAAGGGGGAGAAGATGTATAGATCATAGGCTTCGAGAGAGAGAGAGTGTGTTGCTTTTCTCTCTTGCTTTATTTGGTTGTTTTTCGAACTTGTTTGCTTTTGTGTGCTTTTGAGATACTATGTCCTTATGTTTGTGAGACATTGATGATCATGTGTTTGATCATAAGCTACACTTAATGTTTGCTTAATGCTTGCTTAAATATTATCATTCTATCTATCGTTTGTGATCATTCACTATTCTTGGTGATGAGTGCATGTATTTCAATCTTATCATTTTTGAGCGCTCCACCAAGATGTATGTGACATGGAAGAGTAACCCATAATTCTAATTCTTTGTGCATTTGCAGTCCAAAGAAAATTTTAAATATGCACAAATTTAGGGGGAGCTCTTACTTATCACATACTTCTCAAAGCGATGATATATTTCATGCTTATTATCATTTGTCGAAGCTTTGATCTATATGTTGTCATCAATTACCAAAAAGGGGGAGATTGAAAGTGCAACTATCCCTAGGTGGTTTTGGTAATTCATAACAACATATAGCTCATTGAGCTAATGCTATTCCAAGATGATTATTTCAGGAAAGCTCAATGATTGGCATGGCATGGATGTGAAAGTGGAACCCTCAAAATGCTAAGGACAAAGGATTGGCTCAAGCTCAAAAGCTCAAGACTCTTCATTTTATATTTTAGTGATCCAAGATCACATTGAGTCTTTAGGAAAAGCCAATACTGTCAAGGAGGGATGAGGTGTTGCTTAATGAGCCTCTTGCTTCATGTGCTTAGTGATATGCTCCAAAACCCTCAACTACTTTCCCATATCCACATATGACCTAAACCCTAAGCCAAACTCGGTCCTACCGATTCTTCCTATCCGGCGCCACCGAGTTTCACTTGTCATTAGCCACTGCCAAATCCTAGCAATTCAGTCCTACCGATAGGGATCTCGGTCTCACCGAGATGGGGTTGCAAACTCTCTGTTTCCCTTTCGTAACTTTTCGGTCCCACCGAAAGAGCGAATCGGTCCCACCGAGATTGCAATGTAAACTCAGTGTTTCCCCTTTGTAACTTTTCGGTCTCACCGAGTTCCACTCGGTCTCACCGAAAGAGCAAATCGGTCCCACCGAGTTTGCCTGACCAACTCTCTGGTTAGCTAATTACCAAATTCGGTCTCACCGAGTTTGTGTAATCGGTCTCACCGAGATTACGTTATGCCCAAACCCTAACCGAATCGGTCCTACCGAGTTGCATGTCAGTCCCACCGAAATTCCTAACGGTCACTAGGTTTACTATTTCGGTCAGACCGAGTTTCTTGATTTGGTCCCACCGAGATTGGTAAATTGTGTGTAACGGTTGGATTTTGTGTGGAGGCTATATATACCCCTCCACCTCGTTCTCATTCAAAGAGAGAGCCATAAGAACACACACATCATTCCAACTCATATGTTCTGAGAGAGAACCACCTACTCATGTGTTGAGACCAAGACATTCCTTTCCTACCATATGAATCTTGATCTCTAGCCTTCCCAAGTTGCTTTCCACTCAAATCTTCTTTCCACCAAATCCAAATCCTATGAGAGAGAGTTGAGTGTTGGGGAGACTATCATTTGAAGCACAAGAGCAAGGAGTTCATTACCTACACACCATTTGTTACTTCTTGGAGAGTGGTGTCTCCTAGATTGGCTAGGTGTCACTTGGGAGCCTCCGACAAGATTGTGGAGTTGAACCAAGGAGTTTGTAAGGGCAAGGAGATCGCCTACTTCGTGAAGATCTACCGCTAGTGAGGCAAGTCCTGTGTGGGCGATGGCCATGGTGGGATAGGCAAGCTTGCTTCTTCGTGGACCCTTTGTGGGTGGTTGCTTCTTCGTGGACCCTTCGTGGGTGGAGCCCTGTGTGGACTCGCGCAACCGTTGCCCTTGGGTGGAGCCCTGTGTGGACTCGCGCAACCGTTACCCTTCGTGGGTTGAAGTCTCCGTCAACGTCGATGTATGATAGCACCACCTATCCGAACCATGGGAAAAACATTCGTGTCTCAAATAGCGTTTGAATTCTCCAAACCCTTCCCTTTACATTCTCGCAAGTTGCATGCTTTACTTTCCGCTGCCTATATACTCTTTGCATGCTTGCTTGAATTATGTGATGATTGCTTGACTTGTCCTAAATTAGCTAAAATCTGCCAAGAACTAAAATTGGGAAAAGGTTAAGTTTTTATTTTGTCAAGTAGTCTAATCACCCCCCCCTCTAGACATACTTTCGATCCTACAAGTGGTATCAGAGCTTTGGTCTCCATTTTCTTGATCTCCATAGCTTTTGGTGGTCATAGCCTTGGTTTCACAACCTAGGAGAGTATGGCGTCTAGCGAGGGAAATTATCACCGTAGAGGTCCTTACTTTGATGGTACTAATTTTGCTAGTTGGAAGCATAAAATGAAAATGCATATTCTTGGACATAACCCCGCTGTTTGGGCTATTATGTGTGTTGGTTTGCAAGGTGACTTCTTTGATGGGAGAGAACCAAACTGTGAAGCTACCGCGGATGAGTTGAAGATGTTGCAATACAATGCTCAAGCTTGTGACATTCTCTTCAATGGATTGTGCCCCGAAGAATTCAACAAAATCAGCCGCCTTGACAATGCAAAGGAAATTTGGGACACTTTGATTGATATGCACGAAGGTACCGACTCCGTCAAGGAATCCAAGTTGGATGTGCTTCAAAGCCAACTTGACAAGTTCAAGATGAAGGATGGTGAAGGTGTCGCTAAAATGTACTCTAGGCTTGCTCTCATCACAAATGAGATTGCCGGCTTAGGAAGTGAAGAGATGACCGATAGATTCATCATCAAGAAGATCCTAAGAGCCTTGGATGGAAAATATGATACCTTGTGCACATTGATCCAAATTATGCCCAATTACAAAGATCTCAATCCAATGGAGGTGATTGGAAGAATTGTTGCTCATGAGATGTCACTTAAGGATAAAGAGGAACTTCACAACAAATCAAGTGGTGCCTATAAAGCCTCATGTGAAGCCCCTACATCATCAAGTGAGAAACAAGACTTCAATGAGGAATTGAGCTTAATGGTGAGAAACTTCAACAAGTTCTACAAAAGTAGAAGCAAAGATAGAAGCTCCAAGTCAAGGTCCTACAATGACAAAAGATCTTCTAGTCGAGAGCGAAACTGTTACAATTGTGGAAGACCCGGACACTATTCCAATGAGTGTACGACTCCCTACAAGAGAAGAGAATATTCTCCAAAAAGAAGAAGCAAAGGATCACCACCAAGAGAGAGAAGGAGTAAAGATGATCGCTATGAACGAAGATACTCACGAAGAAGCAAGGATTTGGAAAGGAAGGAAAAATCATCAAGGAGCTACACAAGACGAAGACATCAAGCTCATGTTGGTGAATGGGTATCCGGCTCCGACTCCGACAACCACTCCGAGAGAAGTTATCACTCCGACTCCGAAGATACTCAAGATGAAGGTGTTGCCGGTCTAGCACTTGTGTCAACCAACTCCTACGACATATTTGACTCACCAAATGAAGGAATTGGAAGATGCTTCATGGCCAAAGGTCCTAAGGTAACACACCCCGAGTATGTTGATTTCAATAGTGATGAAGATGACTTGTTAGGTGATGATTTGCTTGGTGACAACTCTAGTGATGAATACTATGATGAAATGTCATTTAAACATGCTAATCAAGATAAAACGAATGACAATGATAAGGAGAAGATTGAGGCCCTAACTAAAGAACTAAACACTCTTAAGTTAGCTCATGACACTATCTTCGAAGATCATCGAGAACTTTTAAGAGATCATGAGAAATTACGCTTTGAAAAGCTCAATCTTGAGCAAGAGCATGAGTTCTTAAAGGCAATCAATGATGATCTCCGCAAGAAAAGTTCTTCTTACATTGCCAAGCGTTTACTCTTATCTACTTACATGCCTCAAGTCAAGTTTAACAAGAAAGATTCTTCCTCTAGTAGTAACAATGATCGTGCTAAATCCAATATTGTTGCTTCTAGTAGTTCTCTTGATTCCACTAATGATTCTCTTAGCCAAGTTACACTTGAGCAAGAAAATAGCTTATTGAAGGGAATTATAGAGAAAGGAGTGTACAAGAGCCTTGCCGGGAGTAAGCAATTCGAAGAAATTGTGCGCAAGCAAGGAATGCACCCGAAGAATCAAGGTGTTGGTTTTGAACGAAAGTTCAATGCCAATGGAGTTGAGTGGGAAGAAGATCAATACCCCAAGACAAAGTTTGTCCCTCAACAAGAGAAGTATACTTCTTTCAAGGGGACACAAGCTCAAGATGATCTTCCACCACAAGACTACAAGCAAAAAGGCAAGGACAAGCTTCAAAAGGAAATTGATGCATTTGAAGAAGCTCCGAAGACCTTAGTCAAGTGGATTCCCAAGACTACTTCAAGCTCTACTTCATCAAGTATAACTACAACTCCAAGGATTCCCATCAAGATGATGTGGATCCAAAAGAAGAAGAACTAGAGAGTTCTTGAGGGTGACTCCGCCAACATACTTCACTCTTATCATTTTGGCAAGTACAAGTGCAATCAACTTCCACATCTTGCACTAGTTCAAGGAGTCACAAACCCTCTTGTTGATAAGACAAGGGACAAGGTAACCTAAAAGTTTTCATGGACATCATCTTTTGTGTGCATCACTCTATGTCTATGGATATCCTTGTTTGTTCCTTGTGGGACTAACCCATGTAGGTATTGAAAGTGCAATTCACTCAAATGGATGGCTCCAAGAGATCTACATCAACATTGAGCATCCACATCTTCAATATCTACATGAAGTCATCATCGACAAAACCCAAGGTTAGTTCATCCCTCTTAAGGGGGATATCACATCTAGGGGGAGCTTTACTCTAAGACTTGAGCTAAAGCAACTCTAAAGATGTGAACACAACAATGCTTTATGTAAAAGTGGTAACCCCACTTGAGCTTAAACGATGAGTATGACCTACGATCAAGTGTTCTCACTTGACTCCTAAGTCAATATACTCATATATAGATGACCTAGTCATCGCAAATTGCTTGATAGATGCTAGAATTGGTTGTGCATGCTTTGCCACATATTTCATTTGCTATCTTATTGTGTGAGCATGTTGGTTGCATATTTTACTCATTCGAGGACATCCACTTGTTGTTTTGATTGTTTGGCTTTATCCTCTTTTGCCAAGTGGATGGACAAGAATGCCTAAGAACCTCCTCTAGCTATCTATGCTTTTCTCGTCTCAAACTCTATTCATGCTGCATCACAAAATTTGATCAAGTCAGATTCGAACCACTCTGTGAGAGGAGCGCTCGGAATCCCCGATTCGTCATAGACTTAACTTCCAAAACCTCTTTATGATTCTCAGTCTGACCGATACTCCACTCTCGGTCCTACCGAGATCATTAAGTTGATCTAGGTTTTCGATCTCGGCGCAACCGATTTGAACCTTTCGGTCACACCGAGTTTCAGTAACTGCACGCAGTTATGAATCTCGGTGCCACCGAGTTGTTCCACTCGGTCACACCGACAGGGTCGGGCTATATATAGTCACGGGCAAAATTTGGAAATTTCTCCGAACCCCTTCGCCCGCGCGATAGCCTGCTCTACCCTCGAGGTCTCCGGATTGTCTTCTCACCGCCAGCAGCCTCCAGTCACTGGTATCTATCACCGTCAACGGGAATTCTGCCCCGCCGTTGCCGCCGTAGCAAGTCCCCGCCGAATTAGGGTATGGACTTGATCTTTGTGCTATTCCTCAATCTGATTCCTAGCACATTGCGATCATATTGATTCTTGCCACGTTTGAGAAACTTCTATCCAGTCAAAACGCCCGTAGATTAGGTTTGATTCGAAAATTCTAGGTTTAAGTTTCTGCCGAAACCATCTCGGACCCACCGAGTTGAAAAACTCGGTCCCACCGACTTGGCTTATGCCATTGCACAAGTGAGACTCGGTCTGACCGGGAATTACTTATCGGTGTGACCGATTTTTGAAATCAGTGAAACCCTAGCAGTCTTGGTGCCACCGAACTGTGACTCGGTCCTACCGAGTTCACTAGTTTAGGTTCCAAAACTGCTTCAGTATCATCGAGTTTGAAAATCGGTAGATCCGAGATGATTTCAGTGGGAAACTAAAACTAAGTTTTTGGATCATTCTTTTTGCAAAAATCTCTGCATTTTGTGATGCTCATCCACTCTATCTCCTCTATAATCTATTCAGAGGGTCAGCAGTCAGTTTGCAGCATGTCAGACCAGAGTGACAGCCAAAACTTGTCAGAGCAGCAAGTGCAGTTGAGTGAGGGCACTAGCCCCTCAAGTTCCTCAGATGATGGCAGCAGGAGCACACCCAGCAACCTGCCTAAAGCTGCCACTAGACAAAGGAAGAAGAGAACCTCAAACTCTGAAGATGAGGACTATGTGGCAGAGGAAGAGGCCACTTCCAAGAGAATTGAACCAGCTCAAGGCACTAAGCCAGGTATGAAAATCAAAAGGCCAGCAGGCAGGCAGCCCATGTCAAAGGCTAGAGCCTCAACTGAGGAGCCTGCTCCCATTGAGCCCGTTGCTGCTGAGGGCAAGAAGAGGAAAGAGAGAGTGAAGAAGACTGTAGCCAGAGTGCTTGGGAAGGCCTCCATCATGGTAGATGAGGAGGAAGAAGAAGAGGTTGCTGCACCAGCACCCAAGGCAGCAAAACTTATGGGAGATGCCATAAGGTCAGGGGGAGCTGCATCCAAGCCCAAGGAAGCACCTAAGGCTGCATCTAAGCCTAAGAGTGCACCAAAGAGAAACACAAGAAGCATCCCAGCCACTGAGAAGAACAAGGCCCCAGTGCCTGAGACTGTTGCAGAGGAAGAGGAAGAGAGTGTCCTTCGGAAGCTCAAGCCAAAGATCCCAGACCACAACGATGCTCATCCTGTGGCTGAGGATATGAAGCTTAGGAGAGACTCAGGGCTCAGGAAGTGGAGAGAAGCAGATCAATATGCTTCTAGGAGAAGGACTGCAGTGGACTACAAGTTTCATACCAAGGAGCAGCAGGATTTCTATGAGACAATGCTACTTGACAAGAAGCCAATTGTATGTGATATGAGATGGGTCGACTGGACCTATATCAAGGACAATGAAGAGCACTATCCAGGAGTTCAGGACAGCTTCAAAGCGTGTGGAGTAGAGGACTTTGTTGGGCAGAAGCTCACAAAGTGGAACGAGGAACTCATCATGCAGTTCTACTCCACAGCTCACTTTTATCCAGATGGGAGGATTACATGGATGTCAGAGGGTACAAGGTACCAATCAACTGTTGAGGAATGGGCAAAGCTGATAAATGCCCCAGATGAGCAAGGAGATGACTTGGACATTTATGCCAAGAAAAAGATGGACCACAACTCCATGTCCAACATGTACAAGGAGATTCCGAATGAAGCACTTGACACGTTCAAGTTTGGCTCAGTACATTATCTGCTATCAGGATTGCCTACGATCAACTGGATCCTTAGGCACACCCTTCTGCCCAAGTCTGGAGATCACAAGATGATCAGAGGTCACGCGATCAATTTGCTTCATGTCTTTGACGTGCCTCAAAAATTCAAAGTCATGAGCCTCATAGTGGAAATAATCAAAAGGACTGCGGCAGATCAGAAGAGGAGCTGTGGATATGCCCCTCAGATTTAGGAGCTCATCAACTCCAAGATGGGCACGGGCGTATATTTGTTGGATAAGGAACACCTGCAGATCAGAACAATGAAGTTGTGATGACAGAGAATGAACCATCATCTGCCCATGCACAAGCTCAGAAGGAGAAGGCGAAGAAGGAGAAAGCTGCCAGGATGCCTACTCAAGCAGAGGCATCTGATTACTTCTTGAAGACCAAACAAGAGCAGCTCAGTTACTTGATGGCGTCCACCCTGCAGATTGAGCAGAGTATAGCCACCCTGACTCGAAACCAGGCAAGTTTAGAGAGGATCATGGAACAAAGGTTCTATGACTTGGACATCAAGGTGACAGAGATACAGACTGCCGTGGAGCAGCTCCAGGAGGACATGAATGAGAGGAGAGGCAGGAGCACGACTCATGCTTTTGCTAGGGTGCCACGAGGTCCGAGGTCGTCTGCACTCCCAGTTGCTGACACCAGAGCTACAACGTCTGCACCAGCCATAGCCTCAGTTCCACCAGCTCCAGCATCCACTTCAGCCTCGACTCCAACCACGTCTACCGAAGGCTTCGTCCTTGGAGTGATCCGGACTCCACCACCACCTGAAGATCAAGCCTGAGCGTCGATCTAGTGCTATGCATTTTCTAGGAACTTTTTGGTAACTTGTTGCCAAAGGGGGAGAAGATGTATAGATCATAGGCTTCGAGAGAGAGAGAGAGAGAGTTGCTTTTCTCTCTTGCTTTATTTGGTTGTTTTTCGAACTTGTTTGCTTTTGTGTGCTTTTGAGATACTATGTCCTTATGTTTGTGAGACATTGATGATCATGTGTTTGATCATAAGCTACACTTAATGTTTGCTTAATGCTTGCTTAAATATTATCATTCTATCTATCGTTTGTGATCATTCACTATTCTTGGTGATGAGTGCATGTATTTCAATCTTATCATTTTTGAGCGCTCCACCAAGATGTATGTGACATGGAAGAGTAACCCATAATTCTAATTCTTTGTGCATTTGCAGTCCAAAGCAAATTTTAAATATGCACAAATTTAGGGGGAGCTCTTACTTATCACATACTTCTCAAAGCGACGATATATTTCATGCTTATTATCATTTGTCGAAGCTTTGATCTATATGTTGTCTTCAATTACCAAAAAGGGGGAGATTGAAAGTGCAACTATCCCTAGGTGGTTTTGGTAATTCATAACAACATATAGCTCATTGAGCTAATGCTATTCCAAGATGATTATTTCAGGAAAGCTCAATGATTGGCATGGCATGGATGTGAAAGTGGAACCCTCAAAATGCTAAGGACAAAGGATTGGCTCAAGCTCAAAAGCTCAAGACTCTTCATTTTATATTTTAGTGATCCAAGATCACATTGAGTCTTTAGGAAAAGCCAATACTATCAAGGAGGGATGAGGTGTTGCTTAATGAGCCTCTTGCTTCATGTGCTTAGTGATATGCTCCAAAACCCTCAACTACTTTCCCATATCCACATATGACCTAAACCCTAAGCCAAACTCGGTCCTACCGATTCTTCCTATCCGGCGCCACCGAGTTTCACTTGTCATTAGCCACTGCCAAACCCTAGCAATTCGGTCCTACCGATAGGGATCTCGGTCTCACCGAGATGGGGTTGCAAACTCTCTGTTTCCCTTTCGTAACTTATTCGGTCCCACCGAAAGAGCGAATCGGTCCCACCGAGATTGCAATGTAAACTCAGTGTTTCCCCTTTGTAACTTTTCGGTCTCACCGAGTTCCACTCGGTCTCACCGAAAGAGCAAATCGGTCCCACCGAGTTTGCCTGACCAACTCTCTGGTTAGCTAATTACCAAATTCGGTCTCACCGAGTTTGTGTAATCGGTCTCACCGAGATTACGTTATGCCCAAACCCTAACCGAATCGGTCCTACCGAGTTGCATGTCAGTCCCACCGAAATTCCTAACGGTCACTAGGTTTACTATTTCGGTCAGACCGAGTTTCTTGATTCGGTCCCACCGAGATTGGTAAATTGTGTGTAATGGTTGGATTTTGTGTGGAGGCTATATATACCCCTCCACCTCGTTCTCATTCAAAGAGAGAGCCATCAGAACACACACATCATTCCAACTCATATGTTCTGAGAGAGAACCACCTACTCATGTGTTGAGACCAAGACATTCCATTCCTACCATATGAATCTTCATCTCTAGCCTTCCCAAGTTGCTTTCCACTCAAATCTTCTTTCCACCAAATCCAAATCCTATGAGAGAGAGTTGAGTGTTGGGGAGACTATCATTTGAAGCACAAGAGCAAGGAGTTCATTACCTACACACCATTTGTTACTTCTTGGAGAGTGGTGTCTCCTAGATTGGCTAGGTGTCACTTGGGAGCCTCCGACAAGATTGTGGAGTTGAACCAAGGAGTTTGTAAGGGCAAGGAGATCGCCTACTTCGTGAAGATCTACCGCTAGTGAGGCAAGTCCTGTGTGGGCGATGGCCATGGTGGGATAGACAAGGTTGCTTCTTCGTGGACCCTTTGTGGGTGGTTGCTTCTTCGTGGACCCTTCGTGGGTGGAGCCCTGTGTGGACTCGCGCAACCGTTGCCCTTGGGTGGAGCCCTGTGTGGACTCGCGCAACCGTTACCCTTCGTGGGTTGAAGTCTCCATCAACGTGGATGTAGGATAGCACCACCTATCCGAACCACGGGAAAAACATCCGTGTCTCAAATAGCGTTTGAATTCTCCAAACCGTTCCCTTTACATTCTCGCAAGTTGCATGCTTTACTTTCCGCTGCCTATATACTCTTTGCATGCTTGCTTGAATTATGTGATGATTGCTTGACTTGTCCTAAATTAGCTAAAATCTGCCAAGAACTAAAATTGGGAAAAGGTTAAGTTTTTATTTGGTCAAGTAGTCTAACCACCCCCCCTCTAGACATACTTTCGATCCTACAGCTACCGTCAATCAAAGCAAGATAAGATGCATAAAACATAAACATCACATGCAATCAATATAAGTGATATGATATGGCCATCATCATCTTGTGCTTGTGATCTCCATCTTCGAAGCACCGTTGTGATCACCATCGTCACCGGCGCGACACCTTGATCTCCATCGTAGCATCGTTGTCGTCTCGCCAATCTTATGCTTCCATGACTATCGCTACCGCTTAGTGATAAAGTAAAGCATTACAGCGCGATTGCATTGCATACAATAAAGCGACAACCATATGGCTCCTGCCAGTTGCCGATAACTCGGTTACAAAACATAATCATCTCATACAATAAAATTTAGCATCATGTATTGACCATATCACATCACAACATGCCCTGCAAAAACAAGTTAGACGTCCTCTACTTTGTTGTTGCAAGTTTTACGTGGCTGCTACGGGCTTAAGCAAGAACCAATCTTACCTACGCATCAAAACCACAACGATAGTTTGTCAAGTTGGTGTTGTTTTAACCTTTGCAAGGACCGGGCGTAGCCACACTCGGTTCAACTAAAGTTGGAGAAATTGTCACCCGCTAGCCACCTTTGTGCAAAGCACGTCGGGAGAACCAGTCTCGCGTAAGCGTATGCGTAATGTCGGTCCGGGACGCTTCGTCCAACAATACCACCGAACCAAAGTATGACATGCTGGTAAGCAGTATGACTTATATCGCCCACACCTCACTTGTGTTCTACTCGTGCAAATAACATCAACACATAAAACCTAGGCTCGGATGCCACTGTTGGGGAACGTAGTAATTTCAAAATTTTCCTACGCACACGCAAGATCATGGTGATGCATAGCAACGAGAGGGGAGAGTGTGATCTACGTACCCTTGTATACCGACAGCGGAAGCGTTAGCACAACGCGGTTGATGTAGTCGTACGTCTTCACAGCCCGACCGATCAAGCACCGAAACTACGGCACCTCCGAGTTCTAGCACACGTTCAGCTCGATGACGATCCCCGGACTCCGATCCAGCAAAGTGTCGGGGAAGAGTTCCGTCAGCACGACGGCGTGGTGACGATCTTGATGTACTGCCGTCGCAGGGCTTCGCCTAAGCACCGCTACAATATTATCGAGGTCTATGGTGGAAGGGGGCACCGCACACGGCTAAGAATATGATCACCTGGATCAACTTGTGTGTCTAGGGGTGCCCCCTGCCCCCGTATATAAAGGATCAAAGGGGGGGTGCAGCCGGCCAGGAGAGGGCGCGCCAGGAGGAGTCCTACTCCCTCCGGGAGTAGGATTCCCCCTTTCCTAGTTGGAATAGGATTCGGGAGGGGGAAAGAGGAGAGAGAGAAGGAAGGGGGGGCGCCGGCCCCCTCTCCTTGTCCTATTCGGACTAGGGGGGAGGGGTGCGCGGCCCAGCCCTGGCCACCTCTCCTATCTTCCACTAAAGCCCACTAAGGCCCATATACCTCCCGGTACTCCGGTAAAATCCCGATTTCACCCGGAACACTTCTGATATCCAAATATAGGCTTCCAATATATCAATCTTTATGTCTCGACCATTTCGAGACTCCTCGTCATGTCCGTGATCACATCCGGGACTCTGAACAAACTTCGGTACATCAAAATGCATAAACTCATAATATAACTGTCATCGAAACCTTAAGCGTGCGGACCCTACGGGTTCGAGAACAATGTAGACATGACCGAGACACGTCTCCGGTCAATAACCAATAGCGGAACCTGGATGCTCATATTGGCTCCTACATATTCTACGAAGATCTTTTATCGGCCAGACCGCATAACAACATACGTTGTTCCCTTTGTCATCGGTATGTTACTTGCCCGAGATTCGATCGTTGGTATCTCAATACCTAGTTCAATCTCGTTACCGGCAAGTCTCTTTACTCGTTCCGTAATACATCATCTCACAACTAACTCATTAGTTGCAATGCTTGCAAGGCTTTATGTGATGTGCATTACCGAGAGGGCCCAGAGATACCTCTCCGACAATCGGAGTGACAAATCCTAATCTCGAAATACGCCAACCCAACATATACCTTTGGAGACACCTGTAGAGCACCTTTATAATCACCCAGTTATGTTGTGACGTTTGGTAGCACACAAAGTGTTCCTCCGGCAAACGGGAGTTGCATAATCTCGTAGTCATAGGAACATGTATAAGTCATGAAGAAAGCAATAGCAACATACTAAATGATCGGGTGCTAAGCTAATGGAATGGGTCATGTCAATCAGATCATTCACCTAATGATGTGATCCCGTTTAATCAAATAACAAGTCTTTGTCCATGGTTAGGAAACATAACCATCTTTGATTAACGAGCTAGTCAAGTAGAGGCATACTAGTGACACTCTGTTTGTCTATGTATTCACACATGTATTACGTTTCCGGTTAATACAATTCTAGCATGAATAATAAACATTTATCATGATATAAGGAAATAAATAATAACTTTATTATTGCCTCTAGGGCATATTTCCTTCAGCCATTGCTTCAATGTCATCCATGGTTGACTCGGCATGGTTGCCCTGATTCAGATCTGGTGGCTATTCAGACCCTGTCGGTCGGGGGTGGTGGTTGCCGACTATGTTAGAGCGACCTTCCGCGGCTCCACGACCACAGTGGTCACCGAAAGTTCTTCGGAGACGGTTAATCTCTCCAGATCTGGTTGTTGACTTTGGCGGTGAGATGCAAACTATGAACGGAGAGTTAATGCAGAGGGTTGATTGTGCAGCGGCGGTAGGCGCGCATCGCGTGTAGTTGTTGGGATCGGGGAAAAGTGGTGGCGACAACACATGACTTACTTCAATGATGGTGCTACGTGCACCCGATTTTGAGCTCTGTGGTGAAGCCTAGGTCTGATCTGAGTTGGTTATACATGGCAATTATGATGTCTTTTTTGTGCCGTTACCTTGTGAAGGGCATTGCTCGGACTAATTAATCAGGGTGAAAACCTAGATTTTGGTCTTGATAGTTGGATCCGATGACGGTGGCGCATGAGCATCGCTTCCTTCCTGAATGCATTGTTGAAGAGCTTCATCGTCCACATGGTGTCTTGAGATGGTTGGCATGGATATGGTCATTGTTACAGTTTGCGAGATCACGGACCTGAACATTTTTTTCTTCCTTTTTTCTTGCCTACACACGTCTTTGTTCTTATATGTCTTTACTAGTTGCCTGTGTATTTTTTGTTCACGTTGGTGTTAACTGTGTGCATCCTAACTATATAGAGGCCAGGTATGTGAGTTTATAATATTTGTATTCTCTTGATGCTCCACTCTGGGCCAATAAAATCCATCCTTTATCGAAAAATAGACTGTTGGCCTTAGCCTAAAAATAATAATCATCAAAAGTTATATTCCACAATTTTTCTATCATCGGATGTTTTAAAAGGTTTTAATAATATATACTTTTGATTAACTCATATTTTTTGTTGATCAAATGATAGTCAAAGTTTTCCTCAAAATACAAGGGCATTGTATATTGATACAGAGGGAGTACAGTTTACTTCCATTGCCACTTTATATTATTTGAACAAATATACATAATGATTGTATTTTCTTGAATTTATTTCAGACTTTTCGGCGATACTTGTTCAGTGGGAGGAGATGTTTCCGTCGACTACGGAGACATCTGTGATGATTTCGTCAATCTCAAGATGACGTGCCCCTCGGTCTTTCGAAGATAACTCGTAGGATAAGGTGTGCATGCAAGCGTTCAAGGTGAGTGTATGTACGCATAAATGAGCGCATTCGTGATTTCCCCCATAGTTTTACATATAAGGTGTATATAAAAAACGAAATGCTACTAAGCTTAAAAGGTGAAGTGTCATAATTGTATAGTTGTTGAACTTTTTTGTTTTGTTGTGTTTTAGTGAGCTTAGTTGAGTAATCAAATCAGTTGGCTCCATAGCCCCCACTCTCTACACGGTGAAGCATTAGCAGTGCTTTTTTCTTATGAAAAGGATCATGTCTATTATAAAAGTTTATCAAGACGGCTTTTTTTTCTATCAACATCTTTCTATCGGCCACCGTGCTTTTAGTTACTCCTACTTCTTAATGGCACTGGATGGGAGTTGGTGATTTAGATTTCGCGGCTTCGACTAATTGTATTGAAAATCAATAGATTGAAAGTTTTTCGAAGAAAAAAAACTGATTGTAACTTGATTAAAGCGTGACGCGCGTCGGAGCATGGGTGAGTGAGTTCAGAAAAAGGCCGTGGTGCCACGGCACATCAGGTCCTCAACTGAAAGGGTTACTGTTTAAGGTTCTTGGCGCGTAACGTCGGTCCCATTGGCCCGGTGCGCGCGCCCTGCAGCTGACTGACACATCGCCTGCCTCCGGACCACCGGTTACATCTTACATCTCCATCAACCGTGCACGACGCGAGGAGTAGCGAGCCGATCGGAGGCGTGCACACGACACGAGCCCCGGTTGTTGGGTTGCGGTCACACGATGCGACGACACCGGGCTACCAGAGGTGGCGAGGCGAGAGGCGAGTCCCGTGGTCACGCGCCGCAAGAGAAGTTGTCACAAGCAACGCGCGTGCGGCGTCACGCGAAGACGCGGTGCGGGCCGGCGACTGTCAAGTCCAGACGCGGGACGACGGTTTTCGCGCCCGCGCGAGAGAGACGTGGACGACGACCCGACGAGGAAAACTTTCAGGCCAGCGGGTGTAGGTAAAGATCTGGAACGGAGAGAGCGCGTGCGGTCGGTCAAAGTAAACCCCCACCGCCACGCACGACGCGCTCAAATTCCACGGTCTCTTCTTCAAAGAAACACGGAGTCATCCACAAGGCTGAGAATTACTGCATCTTCCTATACATAACAATTTTGCGTAGATTTGATCTACTGTGTGCTAGTAAGTGCAAATTGATAACCAGGTGCACTACATGAATCTTAGAATCTACCACTGGCAATCTGGGATACTGCCACTTGGGGAAAGGGGTTTCACCTTTTAGCCTCCCCATTGACCATTTTACCTTTCTCCTGTGCGCTACGTGGCATGCAGTCACGAGGAGCATGCTCACCTAAACTCACACTAACGGTTGACAGTTGCCTGTACGTACTACGGCACGAGCCGCGCGATTGTTACAGCTGCACGGTCACGGGGAGGGGGTGGCGCTCATCATCACCCCACGGGAAATCGCGGCCAGCACGGCCTCGGCCGTGAGCCGCTCGGGCCCCGCCGACCGCACCACGAGCGTGTGCGTGACGGTGTCGTCCGCCACCGCCATGCTCGATGCCACCACGTTCAGCTGGGAGTCCCGCATGGCGCTCAGCGGCCCGGAGATGGGGTGCGCGTCGAGGGGGGTGCTCACGCGCAGCACCACCTCGTCCTGCATTGCCTTCACCTCCACGGACGGCCCGGCCTCCGCCCGCGCCGGCGCGCCGCCCCGGAGGCGCTCCTCCAGCTCCTGGATGTACGCGATGGCGTCGCTCAGCAGCGATGCCTTGTCCATCTTGGAGATCTTGGGCACCACCGCGCGCAGCGCGTAAAACCGCTGGTTCAGCTTCTCCCGCCGCTGCCGCTCCGCCTCCACGTGGTTCAGCGGCTCCTCCCGCCCGTTCGCCGGCTTGCGCCCCCGCTTCCGCGGCCTCCGGTCCTCGCCGCCCGCCTGCTTCTGCGCGCCGACGGCGTTGCTGAAGCTTATGGTCTTGGGAGGCTCCTGCTGGGGTTTCGGTTTGGCCGCCGCCGCCTCCTGCTTAGCCTGCCCGCCGAGCCGCAGCGCCCAACTGGCGTCGCTCCCCGTGGTTTGCACCGGCGGCAATGGGGGGCTGCGGGAGACGTCCTTCCCGAAGATCCTCATGCGATCGTCCGGCGCGACGGCCTCGACGTGGAAGACAGATTGGATGGCGCGCAGGACCTCGGGGTTCTCGCGCATGGCCACGGCGGAACCGAGCTCAAGGACGCCGCCCTTGCAAGGGAGGAAGACGACTGTGCGTAGGCCGGCGGACTGGGCGAGGGACGCGCGGACGTACCACCCGGGTGCGGCGGGCAGGTGGGGATCGACGGCGGCCCAGGCGTGGTGGCCGGAGGTGAGCGCGCGGCCCGGGCCGCCGGCGTCCTCGCGGAACGAGAAGTACATGGACGCCAGGAAGTACATCTCAACGCCAGTGACCCGGTCGAGGCGGAGCGCGTAGTCGGCGCCGTCCTCGTCCCCGCCGCCATACAGCGCGTGGAGCCGCAGCAGCGCGCGCTTACGCGCCAGGCTCCTGTCCGTGGCCCCGGCTTGCTCGGCCGGGCCGTCGCGGCAGTGCCCGTCGCCCCAGCCGAGCACGCCGGCGCCGGCCCGGGACTCCTGCCAGTAGATGCCGTAGGTCCAGGCTCCTCCCCGCTCGACGAGGTCGTACAGGCGCGTCTGCAGCTCGGGCGACGACGAGGCCGGGCCGTCGAGGTGCGGCGGTGTGGTGGCCAGGTGGCGCGCGGCGTCGTGGCCCAGGACGGCCGCGAAGAGCGCCGCGTCCGTGTCAGACCACGACATGCGGTGCGGCCGTGCGTGTCCTGCGAGAGCGTTGGTAGGTCTGTCCAAGAAATGGACCCGGCCAAGACGCCTTTGGTGGCTGTGGCTCTGCTCTCGGTCGGCTTGCTGGTTTTCACGGTCTGTGGTTGGTTTTATATAGAGCCGAGCCGGCTTCCGGCCCTGGATATGACAGCGGAAGCTCACGTGCGCCAAGAAGTTGATTTTCTATTCTCAAAAAAAAAAAGAGTTGATTTTATGGGTTGCGTTGGTCACTGGACTACAGGCTGCTACTAGTACAAGTAATAACTGTGCTCGCTGTGGTCTGTGGAGTGGATGCGCCCCCGTTAAAAACGAGACGCGGCCGTACGACAAGGAAGGAAGGGTTGCCCCGAGAGCGCACTGGCCGCCGTGTCACGTGAATCATGTTGGCAATGCATGCAGTACTGAGCAGCGAGTGAAGATTTCATGTACTAGTATGTCGGAATCGGGAGTAGGGTGAGCTGTCAGTCAATCTGTTCTAGATGCCGAGAACCTGCTGCCTGCAATGTGCTGCTACATGCATGCATCGCGTACCTTTGTTCGGCCACATCGGATGGATCATTTGCACAAGTTCGGTGTATATACGGACGGTGCCTTTTGATGGTCGGGCCGGCCAGTAATGATTTGGGGAGAGCTGGGCACAAGAGGGCGCAAACCGCACGCAAAATGGAACTCGGTGCACGCACGCACGCACCAAAAATGACACGGCAAACGCAGAGCGCCTAGTACGCGGTTTCGTCGCAGATAGCTCATATTAGCTCCAAAATTCTAGGTTCCCAAGTTAACCCAGGAGCTCAAGACGGTTGGTTAATGACTAGCCAAAATAGCCAAACATTGCTGCTACACGGCTGGGACTAGTTCGGTACGTTGGCAACTGCTCTGGACCATGCCCGCACGCTGAGACATTTCATCTGCAGCCCGGAAAGAAAACGATACTCCAATAGGAACAAATCGAGCACGCACGCACGCGCGCACGCACGCACAGAGCTCAAGGGAACACGCGACGTTTTCACACAGAGACGTGTGTCTCCAGCAACCGCTTCCGCTGTCTGTCTGTGCATGTGCGCGTGAAAGGGAGATGCTCCTACTTGGCGGCACCTTTGGCTGTCCTTCCGTCCTGCACATATTTAAGCTTTCATTTCTACTCCCACCATTTCTAAATATTTGTCTCTTTACAAATTTTAACAAATGACTACATACAAAGTAAAATGAGTGAATCTACACTTTAAAATATGTCTATATACATTTATATATGATAGTCCATTTAAAATCTTCAAAAAGACAAATATTTAGAAACAGAGGGAGTACCATATATATTTTGTGCATGTGCGATGCTCTGAATAATATATCAAGGGATTTTTATTTCTATGCCCCTGGTTCATTAGTTATACCCATTTATCCCCACTATCTTAACTTTTGCTCAATTTTTCCCACTCCCTTGCTCGAAACCCTCAGAACAGGTTACAACGGACGTTGCCGTCGGGTCAATGCCTTTGACCGTTAACTCTGACGAGTGGGGCCGCGTATACGTGGGCGCATGCAACTGACCGCGGTCGTGTGGTAGCACGTGTCCATGGACATGCCCGAAACGTCCAACCATATAAAGAGGGGCAACCACCTCCATCGCCCCTTCCATTTTCCCCCAAATCCCCTCCCTGCCACATCGTCTTCCTCTCCCTCA
Organism: Triticum aestivum; assembly: GCF_018294505.1. Taxonomy (NCBI): domain Eukaryota; kingdom Viridiplantae; phylum Streptophyta; class Magnoliopsida; order Poales; family Poaceae; genus Triticum; species Triticum aestivum. The sequence goes on from NC_057800.1 coordinate 485,717,082, forward strand.
CCAGCGTCGTCTCGCTCTCCTCCGCTGCCTCCACCGCACCGTCTCGCTCTCCCCCACCACATCCTCTTCCTCACCTTCATCGCCTCCATCTGTTAGATGACCGAACCTCATGGAGACGCCGGCACAGCGGCCGGAGATGTGGTGAAGCTGCAGGGCGCGGTGACCGGGGATGTCGGCGATTTCCACGGCGGTGCGGGGAAACTCGCAACCACTACGGATGTGGAGAAGGATGTGGCGGGCTCCGCCTCAGCGCTGCAGAGGGTGACGACGTCGAGTGCCGCAGCCCATCCCGTTACCCCCGATGCGCAGCCTGCCGTGTGTTGAAATATATTGCCCACCTCCCTCCATCAGTTTGGACTGATGGGTGAACTGGTTAGGTGCATAAACTTACAACCAAAAGGTTCAGGGTTCAAAACCCAGTAAACACAATAATTAATTGCGGCCTGCCCCCACTTCTGCTGCCCACGTCATATAGCTCCAAAGAAGCATAAACGTGAGGGGGGAGTGTTGGGGTATGATGTCCGGCCCACTCCCATAGTTCAGACTTTTGGATGAGTTGGCTGGAGCATGAATTCAATACCGTGGAGCAGCAGGTATTTGCACTTGCTTAGCTTGTAGAGTTAGTTGCTCCCTAGTTGCATTGGTTAGATTGTGATTCATACGGTAGTTCAGATGGTTAGAGTAGTTGGTTTGATGGATGGGCCGAGGTTTTTTGTATTGGGGGATGGGGTTTTTTGGACTAGGGTTTGTTGGATAAATTCATTGCCAAAATGCTAGATAGATATGTATGAGAGATAGGTATCTCTGTGCTTCAATGCTACACAGATGTATGCTTATTAGATTTGTTTTTAATGCTCATAGATTGGGGTTTTTAATGTTACTCAGATTCGTTGCCTTAGATTGGGTCCCTATTAGATTTGTTTTTGAATGCTACTCACATTGGGGTTTTGAATGTCATATGCCCAAATGAAATCCATTGATTAAGAAGTTATTTGATTCATTAGTATATAAATTTGTCCACAATATGTAGTTATATTAGCTCTGTTGTTCAATTTGTGTGCATGACAATGGAAAATGCAAAACAATGATCATAGTATATTGGGAGTATGTGAGCCCTATGATCAATGTGTCATGTGTGCATATCTAAATTTTCAATGGGATTCCGTATTTACTAGTGATGGATGTAATTGTATATTCAGGAGGATGATGGTTGGGGTGAAGGAAATATGCCCTAGAGGCACTAATAAAGTTATTATTTATTTCCTTATATCATGATAAATGTTTATTATTCATGCTAGAATTGTATTAACCGGAAATATAATACTTGTGTGAATACATAGACAAACAGAGTGTCACTAGTATGCCTCTACTTGACTAGCTCGTTGATCAAAGATGGTTATGTTTCCTAGCCATTGACATGAGCTGTCATTTGATTAACAGGATCACATCATTAGGAGAATGATGTGATTGACATGACCCATTCCGTTAGCTTAGCACTCGATTGTTTAGTTTGTTGCTATTGCTTTCTTCATGACTTATACATGTTCCTATGACTATGAGATTATGCAACTCCCGTATACCGGAGGAACACTTTGTGTGCCACCAAACGTCACAATGTAACTGTGTGATTATAAAGGTGCTCTACAGGTGTCTCCGAAGGTACTTGTTGGGTTGGGGTATTTCGAGATTAGGATTTGTCACTCCGATTGTCAGAGAGGTATCTCTGGGCCCACTCTATAATGCACATCACTATAAGCCTTGCAAGCATTGCAATTAATGAGTTAGTTGCGGGATGATGTATTACGGAACGAGTAAAGAGACTTACCGGTAACGAGATTGAACTAGGTATTGAGATACCGATGATTGAATCTCGGTCAAGTAACATACCGATGACAAAGGGAACAACGTATGTTGTTATGCGGTCTGACCGATAAAGATCTTCATAGAATATGTAGGAGCCAATATGGGCATCCAGGTCCCGCTATTGGTTATTGACCAGAGAGGTGTCTCGGTCATGTCTACATAGTTCTCGAACCCGTAGGGTCCGCACGCTTAACGTTCGTTGATGATATAGTACTATGAGTTATGTATGTTGGTGACCGAATGTTGTTTGAAGTTTCGGATGAGATCACGGATATGACGAGGAACTCCGGAATGGTCCGGAAGTAAAGATTTATATGTGGATAGTAGTATTTGATCTCCAGAAGGGTTCCGGAGTTCACCGGAAGGGGTTCCAGATGTTTCCCGAAATGTTTGGGCACGAGAACACTTTATCTGGGCCAAAGGGGAAAGCCCATGAGGTTTTTGGAAAGCGCAAAAGGAAGTTTTGCGGAGTCCAGGGGCCAGACGCCAGAGTCCCTGGCATCTGGGTCCAGACGCCGGGAACCATGGCGTCTGGCCCTGGAGTATGAGAAGGACTCTTGCCTTTCGGGTGAAACTGACTTTGTGGAGGATTTTACTCCAAGTTTCGACCCCAAGGCTCAACATATAAATAGAGGGGCAGGGCTAGCACCCAAGACACATCAAGAAACACCAAGCCGTGTACCGGCAACCCCATCCCCTCTAGTTTATCCTCCGTCATAGTTTTCGTAGTGCTTAGGTGAAGCCCCGCGGAGATTGTTCTTCACCAACACCGTCACCACGCCGTCGTGCTGCCGGAACTCATCTATTACTTTGCCCCTCTTGCTGGATCAAGAAGGCGAGGACGTCACCGAGCCGAACGTGTGTAGAACTCGGAGGTGTCGTGCTTTCGGTACTTGGATCGGTCGAATCGTGAAGACGTACGACTACATCAACCACGTTGATATAACGCTTCCGCAAATGGTCTACGAGGGTACGTAGACAACACTCTCCCCTCTCGTTGCTATGCATCACCATGATCCTGTGTGTGCGTAGGAAAATTTTGAAATTACTACGTTCCTCTAAAGTGGTATCCGAGCCAGGTTTTATGCATATATGTCATATGCACGAGTAGAACACAAGTGAGTTGTGGGCGATATAAGTCATACTGCTTACCAGCATGTCATACTTTGGTTCGGCGGTACTGTTGGATGAGGCGGCCCGGACCGACATTACGTGTACGCTTACGCGAGACTGGTTCTACCGACGTGCTTTGCACACAGGTGGCTGGCGGGTGTCAGCTTCTCCAACTTTAGATGAACCACGTGTGGCTACGTCCGGTCCTTACGAAGGTTAAAACAGCACCAACTTGACTAACTATCATTGTGGTTTTGATGCGTAGGTAAGAACGGTTCTTGCTAAGCCCAGTAGCAGCCACGTAAAACTTGCAACAACAAAATAGAGGACGTCTAACTTGTTTTTGCAGGGCATGTTGTGATGTGATATGGTCAAGACATGATGCTAAATTTTATTGTATGAGATGATCATGTTTTGTAACCGAGTTATCGGCAACTGGCAGGAGTCATATGGTTGTCGCTTTATTGTATGCAATGCAATCACGCTGTAATGCTTTACTTTATCACTAAGCGGTAGCGATAGTCATAGAAGCATAAGATTGGCGAGACGACAACGATGCTACGATGGAGATCAAGGTGTCACGCGGGTGACGATGGTGCTCATGACGGTGCTTCAGAGATGGAGATCACAAGCACAAGATGATGATGGCCATATCATATCACTTATATTGATTGCATGTGATGTTTATGTTTTATGCATCTTATCTTGCTTTGATTGACGGTAGCATTATAAGATGATCTCTCACTAAATTTCAAGATAAAAGTGTTCTCCCTGAGTATGCACCATTGCCAAAGTTCGTCGTGCCCAGACACCACGTGATGATCGGGTGTGATAAGCTCTACGTCCATCTACAACGGGTGCAAGCCAGTTTTGCACACGCAGAATACTCAGGTTAAACTTGACGAGCCTAGCATATGGAGATATGGCCTCGGAACACTAAGACCGAAAGGTCGAGCATGAATCATATAGTAGATATGATCAACATAGTGATGTTCACCATTGAAAGCTACTTCATTTCACGTGATGATCGGTTATGATTTAGTTGATTTGGATCACGTGATCACTTAGAGGATTAGAGGGATGTCTATCTAAGTGGGAGTTCTTAAGTAATATGATTAATTGAACTTAAATTTATCATGAACTTAGTACCTGATAGTATCTTGCTTGTCTATGTTGTTTTGTTGTTCCATTGAATTTTAATGCGTTCCTTGAGAAAGCAAAGTTGAAAGATGATGGTAGCAATTACACGGACTGGGTCCGTAACTTGAGGATTATCCTCATTGCTGCACAGAAGAATTACGTCCTGGAAGCACCGCTAGGTGCCAAACCTGCTGCAGGAGCAACACCAGATGTTATGAACATTTGGCAGAGCAAAGCTAATGACTACTCGATAGTTCAGCGTGCCATGCTTTAGGGCTTAGAACCGGGACTTCAACGACGTTTTGAACGTCATGGAGCATATGAGATGTTCCAGGAGTTGAAGTTAGTATTTCAAGCAAATGCCTGGATTGAGAGATATGAAGTCTCCAATAAGTTCTACAGCTGCAAGATGGAGGAGAATAGTTCTGTCAGTGAGCATATACTCAAGATGTCTGGCTACTACAATCACTTGATTCAACTGGGAGTTAATGTTCCGGATGATAGCGTCATTGACAGAATTCTTCAATCACTGCCACCAAGCTACAAGAGCTTCGTGATGAACTATAACATGCAAGGGATGGATAAGACAATTCCCGAGCTCTTCGCAATGCTAAAGGCTGCGGAGGTAGAAATCAAGAAGGAGCATCAAGTTTTGATGGTCAATAAGACCACCAGTTTCAAGAAAAAGGGCAAAGGGAATAAGAAGGGGAACTTCAAGAAGAACAGCAAGCAAGTTGCTGCTCAAGAGAAGAAACCCAAGTCTGGACCTAAGCCTGAGACTGAGTGCTTCTACTGCAAGCAGACTGGTCACTGGAAGCGGAACTGCCCCAAGTATTTGGCGGATAAGAAGGATGGCAAGGTGAACAAAGGTATATGTGATATACATGTTATTGATGTGTACCTTACCAGAGCTCGCAGCAGCACCTGGGTATTTGATACTGATTCTGTTGCTAATATTTGCAACTCGAAACAGGGACTACAGATTAAGCGAACACTAGCCAAGGACGAGGTAACGATGCGCGTGGGAAATGGTTCCAAAGTCGATGTGATCCCGTCGGCATGCTACCTCTACATCTACCTTCGGGGTTAGTATTAGACCTAAATAATTGTTATTTGGTGCCAGCGTTGAGCATGAACATTATATCTGGATCTTGTTTGATGCGAGACAGTTATTCATTTAAATCAGAGAATACTGGTTGTTCTATTTATATGAGTAATATCTTTTATGGTCATGCACCCTTGAAGAGTGGTCTATTTTTGATGAATCTCGATAGTAGTAATACACATATTCATAATGTTGAAGCCAAAAGATGCAGAGTTGATAATGATAGTGCAACTTATTTGTGGCACTGCCATTTAGGTCATATCGGTGTAAAGCGCATGAAGAAACTCCATACTTATGGACTTTTGGAACCACTTGATTATGAATCACTTGGTACTTGCGAACCGTGCCTCATGGGCAAGATGACTAAAACGCAGTTCTCCAGTACTATGGAGAGAGCAATAGATTTGTTAGAAATCATACATGCAGATGTATGTGGTCCGATGAATGTTGAGGCTCGCGGCGGGTATCGTTATTTTCTCACCTTCACAGATGATTTAAGCAGATATGGGTATATCTACTTAATGAAACATAAGTCTAAAACATTTGAAAAGTTCAAAGAATTTCAGAGTGAAGTTGAAAATCATCGCAACAAGAAAATAAAGTTTCTACGATCTGGTCGTGGAGGAAAATATTTGAGTTACGAGTTTGGTCTACATTTGAAACAATGCGGAATAGTTTCACAACTCACGCCACCCAGAACACCACAGCGTAATGGTGTGTCTGAACGTCGTTATCGTACTTTACTAGATATGGTGCGATCTATGATGTCTCTTAGGGCTGGATTTCGAGCCGAGTCGAGCCAACTCGGCTCGACTCGTTAGAGCTCGTTTGGTTAACGAGCTAGCTCGACTCGACTCGTTATTATAACGAGCTCAAATCCAAGATTGGCTCGACTCGTATAACTCGCGAGCTGGCTCGTTTAGCTTGTTAAGCTCGTTAAAGATATGAACATAAAACCCTCAAATAGTATAAAAATGATTATGCATATATTAAACACATATATCACTAACAATAGTAATTTCCTTGTAACACATGAGTCTCCTAGATGGTTGGGCCTTCAACAGCTAGGCCTTGTGTTGTGCGCCTAGGACATAGGGTACTGAGGCTGGTCTTTTTTTGTATTGGTAGTGGCTGATCTTTTGTACCAAGCCTAACGAGTTACATGAGTACTCGTTAGATTGGCTCGTTTAACTTGATCTATAAACGATCTTAAACTAAAGCTTGGCTCGACTCGTTATTCTTCGAGTTCGAGTCGATTCAAGCCGAGTCACGAGCTACTCGTTTAGCTCACGAGCTTCGAGCTTTTTTACCAGCCCTAATGTCTCTTACCAATTTACCGCTATCATTTTGGGGTTATGCTTTACAGACGGCTGCATTCACATTAAATAGGGCACCATCGAAATCCATTGAGATGCCGCCTTATGAACTGTGGGCAAGAAACCAAAGTTGTCGTTTCTTAAAGTTTGGGGCTGCGATGCTTATGTGAAAAAGCTTCAACCTGATAAGCTCGAACCCAAATTGAAGAAATGTGTCTTCATAGGATACCCAAAGGAGACTGTTGGGTACACCTTCCATCACAAATCCGAAGGCAAGACATTCATTGCTAAGAATGGATCCTTTCTAGAGAAGGAGTTTCTCTCAAAAGAAGTGAGTGGGAGGAAAGTAGAACTTGATGAGGTAACTGTACCTGCTCCCTTATTGGAAAGTAGTTCATCACAGAAACCGGTTCCTGTGACGCCTACACCAATTAGTGAGGAAGTTAATGATGATCATGGAACTTCAGATCAAGTTGTTACCGAACCTCGTAGGTCAACCAGAGTAAGATCCGCACTAGAGTGGTATGGTAATCCTGTTCTGGAGGTTATGTTACTAGACCATGACAAACCTACAAACTATGAAGAAGCGATGGTGAGCCTAGATTCCGCAAAATGGCTTGAGGCCATGAAATCTGAGATGGGATCCATGTATGAGAACAAAGTGTGGACTTTGGTTGACTTGCCCGTTGATCGGCAAGCCATTGAAAATAAATGGATCTTCAAGAAGAAGATTGACGCTGACGGTAATGTTACTGTCTATAAAGCTCGACTTGTTGCGGAAGGTTTTCGACAAGTTCAAGGGATTGACTACGATGAGACCTTCTCACCCGTAGCGATGCTTAAGTCTGTCTGAATCATGGTAGCAATTGCCGCATTTTATGATTATGAAATTTGGCAAATGGATGTCAAAACTGCATTCCTGAATGGATTTCTGGAAGAAGAGTTGTATATGATGCAATCAAAAGGTTTTGTCGATCCAAAGGGAGCTAACAAAGTGTGCAAGCTCCAGCAATCCATTTATGGACTGGTGCAAGCCTCGCGGAGTTGGAATAAACGCTTTGATAGTGTGATCAAAGCATTTGGTTTTATACAGACTTTTGGAGAAGCCTGTATTTACAAGAAAGTGAGTGGGAGCTCTGTAGCATTTCTGATATTATATGTGGATGACATATTGTTGATTGGAAATGATATAGAATTTCTGGATAGCATAAAGGGATACTTGAATAAGAGTTTTTCAATGAAAGACCTCGGTGAAGCTGCTTATATATTGGGCATCAAGATCTATAGAGATAAATCAAGACACTTAATTGGACTTTCACAAAGCACATACCTTGACAAAGTTTTGAAGAAGTTCAAAATGGATCAAGCAAAGAAAGGGTTCTTGCCTATGTTACAAGGTGTGAAGTTGAGTAAGACTCAATGCCCGACCACTGCAGAAGATAGATAGAAGATGAAAGATGTTCCCTATGCTTCAGCCATAGGCTCTATCATGTATGCAATGTTGTGTACCAAACCTGATGTGTGCCTTGCTATAAGTTTAGCAGGGAGGTACCAAAGTAATCCAGGAGTGGATCACCGGACAGCTGTTATGGCATATCCCTCTCAAGGTGGTTTTGGTGATTGATGACAACATGTTTGCGGACTAATCTTGTTCTTTGAATTATTCACGGATTCTTCCCTGACACGAGATGTTTTCTTCCCCTCGGAGTGTATTTCAAGACGGTGTAGCTCTTTCATTTCTTTCTCGGTGGACTAGTTGTGTAGAGGGCACCGTACTATCAAGAGGGGGTCCGCTGGGGTATTGCATGGGTGGAATCATCACGTACACATCAGCTTCTCACCCTCCGAGCTTCTCCATTCCATTGTAGAGATCTCTCCTCTCTTCCTTGTCATGTCTGGGTCCAAGCGGTAGTACCGCGCAACCCAGCGGTAGTACTGCTGAGGAGCCAAGCGGCAGTACCGCTCCACAGCGGTAGTACCGCCTGTCGTGGTTCTAACTCTGACAGTGATGTAGGGGGGTATGTATGGAGAGGCTAGGTCTCAGCTATTGGGAAGTTGTAAACACACCAAGATGTACGAGTTCAGGCCCTTCGCGGAGGAAGTAACAGCCCTACGTCTCGGTGCCCAGAGGCGGTCGATTGGATTACTGGCGTGTGAATAACAGGGGTGCGAACCCTTCATACTGAGGAGGGGGGTGGCTTATATAGAGTTCGCCGGCCCCCTCCTGCCCTCAGTAATGCAGGGTTTAAGGTACATTTAAGGTCGGGCATTACTGGTAATGCCCCTAATAAAGTGCCATAATGCCCATAAAGACTACTTAACAGCTGACCGTTTGCCTGCGGAGTGACTACAGGTCTCCTGGCGGTCGAGTGGTTGGCTTCATGGTCGAGTGATAGCCTGCAGGTCGAGTGTCTTGAATCCGTTGAGTGGGATACCTTCAAGTCGATTGAAAGGCGACTTCTCCTAGGGATGATCTAGGGTAGGGCTCCTTTGGACAGGTCCGTGCCCCTACCCTAGGTACATAGCTTCATCATTAGCCCCCGAATGGATCGAGGTTAGAGTGGGGAAGGAGTTGGAGATCTTTCCGACTGATTCTTCGGGCTACGTGAGCGCCTCGTTTTTGGGTCAATCGTCACGGATGACGTTGCCAACCTTTTTCAATTGCCTTGATCCATTCCAGGCCTTTCGTCGAGTGAATTTCTTTGCTTGTGACGTACTGAGCGCCGGCGCGATCGGGGTCTTCTGTTTTGACAAGTTGTTCTGTGGCCCGCGGATGTCGCATGATTCGGATTTCGGGAAGCGCGCGGGGCGGGAGCAGCCGCAGTAATCGGAAGCGATAAAGCGGAAGCTCCTCGATCCCCGCGTCGCCTTTTTCGCCACGTACTGCACGCGCGTCTGCTGCGGGATTTGACTGGATAGCCTGGGCCTACTAGTCAGCCACTCGGAAGCGGTCCCTTATAAATCGCCGGCTCGGGGTTTCCAAGCAGTGCGCTCTCTTCTCCTCCTTTCTTCTGCCTCTCTCACTTCGCAAGTCCTTCCGCCACCTCCGTTCCCGCCCCAGTGCAGCAGGACCGTGCGAGACTTCGCCGGCGACGATGATGAAGAGCAAGACCTCCGCTCTGGAGCGCGCGAAGAAGGCGGCGGCGGCGGGGAAAGGGAAGAGGTCAGCTCGGGGCGGATCGTCCTCTAGGACCGCTCTGCCCAAAGGTTGGATTCAGGGCGACTGGATGCCGTTGGTGCTCCGTCAAGAGGATATCGACGACATGGTCAAGGGGGGAGTCATCCCCCACCAAGCCGCGCGTCTTCCGGGGGGAGAGATCGAACCTCAACCCCGTGACGGTGAGTGTGTGCTCCTAGCCACCCACATCGACCGAGGGTTTTCTCTGCCGCCCCATCCCTTTTTCCGGAGTTTTCTGAACTTCTTCGGAGCGTAGCTCCATCACTTCACTCCCAACTCCATCGTATACCTCGCCGCTTACATTTCCATGTGTGAGGCCTTCTTGGGTTGCCGCCCCCACTGGGGACTCTTCAAGCACATCTTTACCTGTCACTCTCAATCGGTCAAGAAGGCCAAGTCGAGTGACGAGAGGACGCAGGTGATCCAGCTGTGCGGGGGTCTGGCGATCCAGGCGAGGGGGAAGAGTTGTTTTCCTTCCATCACTTTCCCGGAGTCGGTCCGCGGTTGGCAGGCAACCTGGTTCTACTGTCAAGACCAGGCGACCCCAGGGCAGTCGACTGGACTTCCTCCATTCTCTCTGGACCGAGCTGTAAAGCCTGCTTCTCTGAAAGTGTCGCCGGAGGAAAGGGCCCAGGTCAAAGTGTTGGCGGGTCAAGTGGTTGAGCTCGTCCGTGAGGGTGTGACTGGTATGGACCTGCTGGAGGTCTTCCTCTGGAGACGTATCCAACCGCTCCAGGCCCGTGACCACCCGATGTGGCTGTACGCGGGCCTTGACGACACCACTCGGGTCCACCCGGAGGAGGTCACCGACGAGATGCTGGAAGGGTGGCTGTCGAGCATTACGGGGAACAAAGACAACCCCCAAGGATCCAGGAGGGTGGTTCCACTCGACAATTCGTATGAGGTGGACCAGGTATGTCTTTATGTTCCCGACTGAAGTCTTGTTTTCTGCATTGGTCTTCTTTGAGTTGGTCGATTGACTTTCGTCTTGTCTATTGTTTTCCAGGCGACCACCGAGATGTACTCGACGCCCAACGGGGCTCAGGGGCCAACTGAGGAAGGGGAGGCGAGCGGAGGTGAGAGCGGGGACGACCAAGGCGAGTGGGAGTCCGACGGTGAAGGAGAGGGAGACGACAATGTCGACTCCAGTGAAGAGGAGGAGGAGGAGGAGGCCGAACCCCCTCGCCCAGAGGGGCGGTCCAAGCACACACATGACCCAGCGCGGGAACGTGGCAAGGCGACTGCTTCTGTTGGGCAGTCGTCGAAACGCCCTCGGACCTCTTCTCCTACGCCAACTGGGAATGTCCCCAAGCTCCCACGCACGATGCTGTCCAAGCCGCCCAAGGCTCTACCCAAGATGAAGATAGCTGTCCCTACCATTTCCGGGTAATAATAAAACTTGTTTTCCTTCGTCGACCATGGACAGATCCTTGGTCGATTCATTGAGCCAACCGACTGACTTTCGAGTTTTGCAGTGCCGCTACTTCTGAGGTCTCCGCCAAGGGTGACGACCAAGAGATGGAGGATGCTGTTACCTCCAACCCTGGTACGATTACTGACGTTCTGTATTGAGTCAACTGATCATTTACTGCAGCTCTGGTCGACTGAACTTTTCCTTTGTAGCCCCTCCTCATGTTATCGACCTCCCGGATGACGACGACAACGGTCCGTTGAGAGTGAGGAGGCACAAGAGGGCGTCGGCTGACAAGACCCCCGAATCCGCACCGGCGTCCGAGGCCGTGGCTCGGGATGGTGGTGACACCGCTCGGGCTTCTGTGACCTTCGCCGTTCCTCTGGCGAGTGCGCGGCCCTCGTCGTCGACTGCGGATCCGTCTTCACTTTTTGCCGCATACCCTGTCCCTGAGGACCAAGCGGCTGCTGCAAAGGAGGCTATACGCCAGGCGGGGATCATGATGGAACAAGTGAAGATGGCTCGGGAGGCCAGCCAAGCAGCCTATGACGCGAGTTCGGCTCTTCAGAGCAACGTCCAGGTCAGTCGACTCAACACTTGGTTTGTTATGATATGCTGTTTGAAGAATCTCTTTTCCGAAGATCTTTTGTATCTATACACCCACTGGGTGTGTCTGCCAATCTTTGGACGAGTGGGGGCACGCTAAGTGCACCCACTGGGTGTAGTCCCCGAGACTATGGTGGACTGCTGGCAGTCGACTGTAGTCTTTACATTGTGTTGATGTAGCTGTATTTCTTCACTAGGTTTGGTCGGTCCAGGTCGAGTGGAACTGTATCCGGTCGACTGCGGGCAGTCGACTTTTTCTCTCTTTTTTTGGTCAAACCAGTGGGGGCACGCTGAGTGCACCCACTGGGTGTAGTCCCCGAGACTACTGTCGAATGTTTTTTGATTCGGCTGTGGTCTTAGAAGCGTCATCATTGTCTCTTAGTTACTCAAAAGGAACTTATCTTGGACGTCTGTCGACTGATTTTTTCTTTTTACAGAAATCTTGCGAACTTGTTGCTTGCTATACTGAGTTGGAGAATCAGCAGATCCAGCTCAACCTTAGCTTGAAGCTTGCTCAGGAGAACTTGAAGAAGGCGCAAGAAGAAGCAAAAGGTATGGCCGGTGAGGTTCTCCATTCTTAACGGGTGACTTTTCTTTCTTGTCCATTCTTGATGTTGGTTCCACTCGACGCGCCGCAGATAAACTGGAGGAAGCTCTGAAGAAGAAGGACCAAGATCTTGCAGAGGCACAGAAGGAGGCCTCGAGCAAAACGAAGCTCGCAGAAGAGAAACTGGCTTCGGTCGGAGCTCTTGAACAAGAGAACTCCAGACTGAAGACTGCTCTCGAGGCAGCTAATCGAGACGCCAGTCGACTGAAGAAAGAGAAGATGGCGCTGCACGACAAGGCGGGTGAGCTGTCGGGGAAGGTAAAAGATCTGGAGGCTTATCTCGGTGGACTCGCCAAGAAGCTGTTTGTCATGCTCGAAGGTAATTATTCCAACCCGGCTGTCTTGTAGTTGTCGAGCCTGCGTACGGCCACCGTCTTACCCTTGAATCGTGTTTGCAGAATTCTGCCAGAACTTTGAAGAGGAGACCAGTCGAGTGGAACCAGGATTGGACCCTGTTAACTCTCTCATGAAGGACGAGGCTGCAATGAACGTGCTCCGTCTAGAGTCTCGTACTGCCAGCGTCGTTGACTATTTGGCTCGGCTGAAAGTTGCGATGTCGCGGATCGACGCATCACTCTGGCCTGGGACGACGCTTCAAAATGACCTCGAGTCTCTGATGGCTCGACTTAACGAAGTCCCAGGTCGAGTGGCGGAATGGAAGAAATCTTCAGCTAGATGTGGTGATGATGTCGCTCTGTCCCTGGTCTGCGTCCATTGCAAGGAGGCGCGAGAAGAAAAGCTGGTGGCCATCCAAGTTGCCAATACCAGGAAGCAAAGCTTTCAAGACTTCATGGAGACCTTCATCGCTACTGCCACCCGTATTGCCGACGGGATCGACTTGGATGAGTTCATCGCCCCTTCCAGTCCTCCTCCTGAGGAGTGAAAAAACTTTAAATTTACCTCGGAATGCCGAGTGTATTTGTAACCTTTAAACTCTGCCTTAAATTTGCCTCGGGATGCCGAGTGGACTTGTAACAGTTATACTTTGCCGAGCCGAGGGCTCGAGTACTTTGAGGTCTGGGACCTTTTAGGCTTTATCTGAAATTGATTTCTTGTTGGACATCTTCATGGTTTGATTCGTCGAGTGGAACTTGATCTTCACTCGGAATGACCTTGTATTTGCGGCGCAATTCCGAAGGGGGAGTTAGCAGTCGACTCGCGGATTGGGTTGAGTCTTGTACTTAGGCGAGTACTGGGCCGTAGCTAAGCTTCCGAGTGGGAGGTTTGCTCTCCACTCGGTAGGGTTTTTAAACACTTAGGCGAGCACTGGGCTGCAGCTAAGCCCCGAGTGGGAGGATCGCTCTCCACTTGGTAGGATTTTTTCAAACTTAGGCGAGTGCCGAACTGCAGCTAAGTCTCTAGGTGAGAGAACTTAGGCGAGTGCTGGACTGCACCTAAGCCCCCGAGTGGGAGGATCGCTCTCCACTCGGTAGGATTTTTTCAAACTTAGGCGAGTGCTGGACTGCAGCTAAGTCTCTAGGTGAGAGAACTTAGGC